>NW_019266849.1:0-6603 GCF_002742605.1 Olea europaea var. sylvestris
ACTGTGTCGGATTTGGCAACAATTTGACTGGTTGATCGGGAACAAAAACAGCGCCAGGGGCAATTTCGTCATTTTTCGCGACTATTTCGGAATTGGCCGAAATTTGAGAGGTTGGTCATAAACAAAAATCGCGCTGGGGGCAATTTCGTCATTTTTTGCGACTGTGTCGGAATTGGCTAAAATTTGACCGGTTGATCGGAAACAAAAATCGCGCCGGGGGTAATTTCGTCATTTTTGCGACTATGTCGGAATTGGTTAAAATTTGACATGTTGATCGGGAGCAAAAACTGCGCCGAGGGAAATTTCGTCATTTTTCGCGACTGTGTCGGAATCGGTTGAAATTTGAAAGGTTGATCGGAAAAAAAATCACGCCGGGGGCAATTTCGTAATTTTTCACGACTGTCCCGGAATTTGCTAAAATTTGACAGGTTGATCGGAAACAAAAACCGCGCCGGGGGCAATTTCGTCATTTGTCGCGACTGTTTCGGAATTGGCTGTAATTTGATAGGTTGATCGGAAACAAAAATCGCGCCGGGTCAATTTCGTCATTTTTAGCGACTGTGTCGGAATTGGCCAAAATTTGATAGGTTGATCAGAAACAAAAAACGCACCGGTGGCAATTTCGTCATTTTTCGCGACTGTGTCGGAATTGGCAGAAATTTGATAGGTTGATCAGAATGAAAAATCGCGCCCGGTGCAATTTCGTCATTTTTTGCGACTGTGTCGGATTTGGCAACAATTTGACTGGTTGATCGGGAACAAAAACAGCGCCGGGGACAATTTCGTCATTTTTCGCGACTGTGTCGGAATGGGCTCAAATTTGACAGGTTGATCGGAAACAAAGATCGCACAGGGGGCAATTTCGTCATTTTTCGCGATGGAGTCGGAATGGGCTCAAATTTGACAGGTTGACAGGGGACAAAAATCGCGCCGGGGGGAATTTCGTCATTTTTCGCGACTGTTTCGGAATTTGCTAAAATTTGACAGGTTGATCGGAAACAAAAACCGCGCCGAGGTCAATTTCGTCATTTTTCGCGGCTGTATCGGAATTGGCTAAAATTTGACAGGTTGACAGGGAACAAAAATCGCGCCGGGGGCAATTTCGTCATTTTTTGCGATTGCGTCGGAATTGGCTCAAATTTGAAAGGTTGATCGGGAACAAAAATCGCGCCGGGGGTAATTTCGTCATTTTTCGCGACTGTGTCGGAATTGGCTAAAATTTGACAGGTTTATCGGGAACAAAAACCTCGTCGGGGGCAATTTCGTCATTTTTTTCGACTGTGTCGGAATTGGCTGAAATTTGACAGGTTGATCGGAAACAAAAATCGCGCCGAGGTCAATTTCGTCATTTTTCGCGGCTGTATCGGAATTGGCTAAAATTTGACAGGTTGACAGGGGACAAAAATCGCGCCGGGGGCAATTTCATCATTTTTCGCGACTATGTCGGAATTGGCCAAAATTTGACAGGTTGATCGGAAACAAAAAGCTCCGGCGGCAATTTCGTCATTTTTCGCGGCTGTGTCGTATTAGGCAACAATTTGACTGGTTGATCGGGAACAAAAACAGCGCCATGGGCAATTTCGTCATTTTTCGCGACTGTGCCGAAATTGGCTAATATTTGAAAGGTTGATCGTGAACAAAATCCGCGCCGGGGGCAATTTCGTCATTTTTTGCGACTGTGTCGGAATTGGTTAAAATTTGACATGTTGATCGCGAGCAAAAATTGCACCGGCGGCAATTTCGTCATTTTTCGCGACTGTGTCGGAATCGGTTGAAATTTGACAGGTTGATCGGAAACAAAAATCACGCCGGGGGCAATTTCGTAATTTTTCACGACTGTGCCGGAATTTGCTAAAATTTGACAGGTTGATCGGAATCAAAAACCACGCCGGGGGCAATTTCGTAATTTTTCACGACTGTGCCGGAATTTGCTAAAATTTGACAGGTTGATCGGAATCAAAAACCACGCCGGGGGCAATTTCGTAATTTTTCACGACTGTGCCGGAATTTGCTAAAATTTGACAGGTTGATCGGAATCAAAAACCACGCCGGGGGCAATTTCGTAATTTTTCACGACTGTGCCGGAATTTGCTAAAATTTGACAGGTTGATCGGAATCAAAAACCACGCCGGGGGCAATTTCGTAATTTTTCGCGACTGTGTCGGAATTGGCTGAAATTTGACAGGTTGATCAGAATGAAAAATCGCGCCGGGTGCAAGGTCGTCAATTTTTGCGACTGTGTCGGATTTGGGAACAATTTGACTGGTTGATCGGGAACAAAAACATCCCCAGGGGCAATTTCGTCATTTTTCGCGACTGTTTCGGAATTGGCCGAAATTTGACAGGTTGGTCATAAACAAAAATAGCGCCGGGGGCAATTTCGTCATTTTTTGCTACTGTGTCGGAATTGGTTAAAATTTGACATGTTTATCGGGAGCAAAAACTGCGTCGGGGGCAATTTCGTCATTTTTCGCGATTGTGTCGGAATTGGCTAATATTTGACAGGTTGATCGGGAACAAAATCCGCGCCGGGGGCAATTTCGTCATTTTTCGCGACTGTGTCGGAATTGGCTGAAATTTGATAGGTTGATCAGAATGAAAAATCGCGCCGGGTGCAATTTCGTCATTTTTTGCGATTGCGTCGGAATTGACTCAAATTTGAAAGGTTGATCGGGAACAAAAATCACGCCGGGGGTAATTTCGTCATTTTTCGCGACTGTTTCGGAATAGGCTAAAATTTGACAGGTTGATCGGTTACAAAAATCGCGCCAGGGGCAATTTCGTCATTTTTCGCGACTGTGTCGGATTTGGCTACAATTTGACAGGTTGATATGGAACAAAAATCGAGCCTGTGGCAATTTCGTCATTTTTTGCGACTGTGTCGGATTTTGCTACAATTTGACTGGTTGATCAGGAACAAAAACAGCGTCGGGGGCAATTTCGTCATTTTTCGCTACTGTGTCGGAATTGGCTGAAATTTGACAGGTTGAACAGAATGAAAAATCGCGCCGGGTGCAATGTCGTCAATTTTTTTGACTGTGTCGGATTTGGGAACAATTTGACTGGTTGATCGGGAACAAAAACAGCGCCAGGGGCAATTTCGTCATTTTTCGCGACTGTTTCGGAACTGGCTGAAATTTGACAGGTTGGTCATAAACAAAAATCGCGCCGGGGGCAATTTCGTCATTTTTTGTGACTGTGTCGGAATTGGCTGAAATTTGACAGGTTGATCGCAAACAAAAATCACGCCGGGGGCAATTTCGTAATTTTTCACGACTGTGCCGGAATTTGCTAAAATTTGACAGGTTGATAGAAAACAAAAACCGCGCCGGGGGCAATTTCGTCATTTTTCGCGACTGTGTCGGAATTGGCTGAAATTTGACAGGTTGATCGCAAACAAAAATCACGCCGGGGGCAATTTCGTAATTTTTCACGACTGTGCCGGAATTTGCTAAAATTTGACAGGTTGATAGGAAACAAAAATCGCGCCGGGGGCAATTTCGTCATTTTTCTCGACTGTGTCGGAATTGGCTGAAATTTGACAGGTTGATCGAAAATAAAAACCGCGCCGGGGCCAATTTCGTCATTTGTCGCGACTGTGTCGGAATTGGCTAATATTTGACAGGTTGATCGAGAACAAAATCCGCGCCGGGGGCAATTTCGTCATTTTTTGCGACTGTGTCGGATTTTGCTACAATTTGACTGGTTGATCGGGAACAAAAACAGCGGCGGGGGCAATTTCGTCATTTTTCGCGACTGTGTCGGAATTGGCTGAAATTTGACAGGTTGATCAGAATGAAAAATCGCGCCGGGTGCAATGTCGTCAATTTTTGCGACTGTGTCGGATTTGGCCACAATTTGACTGGTTGATCGGGAACAAAAACAGCGCCAGGGGCAATTTCGTCATTTTTCGCGACTATTTCGGAATTGGCTGAAATTTGACAGGTTGGTCATAAACAAAAATCGCGCCGGGGGCAATTTCGTCATTTTTTGCGACTGTGTCGGAATTGGCTAAAATTTGACCGGTTGATCGGAAACAAAAACCGCGCCGGGGGCAATTTCGTCATTTTTTATGACTATGTCGGAATTGGTTAAAATTTGACATGTTGATCGGGAGCAAAAACTGCGCCGAGGGAAATTTCGTCATTTTTCGAGACTGTGTCGGAATCGGTTGAAATTTGACAGGTTGATCGGAAACAAAAATCACACCGGGGGCAATTTCGTAATTTTTCACTACCGTGCCGGAATTTGCTAAAATTTGACCGGTTGATCGGAAACAAAAACCTCGCCGGGGGCAATTTCGTCATTTGTCGCGACTGTTTCGGAATTGGCTGAAATTTGATAGGTTGATCGGAAACAAAAATCGCGCCGGGTCAATTTCGTCATTTTTCGCGACTGTGTCGGATTTGGCTAATATTTGACAGGTTGATCGGGAACAAAATTCGCGCCGGGGGCAATTTCGTCATTTTTCACGACTGTGTCGGAATTGGCCAAAATTTGACAGGTTGATCGGAAACAAAAAACGCGCCGGGGGCAAATTCTTCATTTTTTGCGACTGTGTCGGATTTGGCAACAATTTGACTGGTTGATCGGGAACAAAAACAGCGCCGGGGACAATTTCGTCATTTTTCGCGACGGTGTCGAAATTGGCTAAAATTAGACCGGCTGATCGGAAACGAAATCCGCGCCGCACTGGGGGGAAATTTCGTCATTTTTCGCGACGGTGTCGAAATTGGCTAAAATTAGACCGGCTGATCGGAAACGAAATCCGCGCCGCACTGGGGGGAAATTTCGTCATTTTTCGCGACGGTGTCGAAATTGGCTAAAATTAGACCGGCTGATCGGAAACGAAATCCGCGCCGCACTGGGGGGAAATTTCGTCATTTTTCGCGACGGTGTCGAAATTGGCTAAAATTAGACCGGCTGATCGGAAACGAAATCCGCGCCGCACTGGGGGGAAATTTCGTCATTTTTCGCGACGGTGTCGAAATTGGCTAAAATTAGACCGGCTGATCGGAAACGAAATCCGCGCCGCACTGGGGGGAAATTTCGTCATTTTTCGCGACGGTGTCGAAATTGGCTAAAATTAGACCGGCTGATCGGAAACGAAATCCGCGCCGCACTGGGGGGAAATTTCGTCATTTTTCGCGACGGTGTCGAAATTGGCTAAAATTAGACCGGCTGATCGGAAACGAAATCCGCGCCGCACTGGGGGGAAATTTCGTCATTTTTCGCGACGGTGTCGAAATTGGCTAAAATTAGACCGGCTGATCGGAAACGAAATCCGCGCCGCACTGGGGGGAAATTTCGTCATTTTTCGCGACGGTGTCGGAGTGGGCTAAAATTTGACAGGTTGATCGGAAACAAAAATCACGCCGGGGGCAATTTCGTAATTTTTCACGACTGTGCCGGAATTTGCTAAAATTTGACAGGTTGATCGGAATCAAAAAACGCGCCGGGGGCAATTTCGTCATTTTTCGCGACTGTTTCGGAATTGGCTGAAATTTGACAGGTTGATCGTAAATAAAAACCGCGTCGGGGGCAATTTCGTCATTTTTTGCGACTGTGTCGGAATTGGCTAATATTTGACAGGTTGATCGGGAACAAAATCCGCCCCGGGGGCAATTTCGTCATTTTTCGCGACTGTGTCGAAATTGGCCAAAATTTGACAGGTTGATCGGAAACAAAAAACGCGCCGGGGGCAATTTCGTCATTTTTTGCGACTGTGTCTGATTTTGCTACAATTTGACTGATTGATCGGGAACAAAAACAGCGCCGGGGGCAATTTCGTCATTTTTCGCGACTGTGTCGGAATTGGCTGAATTTTGACAGGTTGATCAGAATGAAAAATCGCGCCGGGTGCAAGGTCGTCAATTTTTGCGACTGTGTCGGATTTGGGAACAATTTGACTGGTTCATCGGGAACAAAAACATCGCCAGAGGTAATTTCGTCATTTTTCGCGACTGTTTCGAAATTGGCTGAAATTTGACAGGTTGATCATAAACAAAAATCGTGCCGGGGGCAATTTCGTCATTTTTTGCGACTGTGTCGGAATTGGTTAAAATTTGACATGTTTATCGGGAGCAAAAACTGCGTCGGGGGCAATTTCGTCATTTTTCGCGACTGTGTCGGAATTGCCTAATATTTGACAGGTTGATCGGGAACAAAATCCGCGTCGGGGGCAATTTCGTCAGTTTTCGCGACTGTGTCGGAATTGGCAAAAATTTGACAGGTTGATCGGAAACAAAAAACGCGCCGGGGGCAATTTCGTCATTTTTCGCGACTGTGTCGAAATTGGCTGAAATTTGACAGGTTGATCAGAATGAAAAATCGCGCCGGGTGCGAGGTCATCAATTTTTACGACTGTGTCGGATTTGGGAACAATTTGACTGGTTGATCGGGAACAAAAACAGCGCCGGGGGCAATTTCGTCATTTTTCGCGACTGTGTCGAAATTGGCTGAAATTTGACAGGTTGATCAGAATGAAAAATCGCGCCGGGTGCGAGGTCATCAATTTTTACGACTGTGTCGGATTTGGGAACAATTTGACTGGTTGATCGGGAACAAAAACATCGCCAGGGGCAATTTCGTCATTTTTCGCGA
>NW_019266850.1:0-6603 GCF_002742605.1 Olea europaea var. sylvestris
TGTGTCGGAATTGGCTAAAATTTGACTGGTTGATTGGAAACAAAAATCGCTCCGGGGACAATTTCGTCATTTTTCGAGACTGTATCGGAATTGGCTAATATTTGACTGGTTGATCGGAAACAAAAACCTCGCCGGGGGCAATTTCGTCATTTTTCTCGACTGTGTCGGAATGGACTAAAATTTGATTGGTTGATCGGAAAGAAAAATCGCGTCGGGGCAATTTCGTCATTTTTCTCGACTGTGTCGGAATGGACTGTGTCGGAATGGGCTCAAATTTAACAGGTTGATCGAGAACAAAAACCGCGCCGGGTGAATTTCGTCATTTTTCGCAACTGTGTCGGAATTGGCTAAAAGTTGACGGGTTGATTGGAAACTAAAGTCGCGCCAGGGGCAATTTCGTCATTTTTTGCGACGATGTCGGAATGGGCCAAAATTTGACTTGTTGATCGGAAACAAAATCCGCGCCGAGGATAATTTTCGTCATTTTTCGCGACTGCGTCGGAATGGGCTGAAACTTGACAGGTTGATCAGAAACAAAAATCGCGCTGAGGTCAATTTCGTCATTTTTCGCGACTGTGTTGGAATGGGCTCAAATTTAACAGGTTGATCGTGAACAAAAACCGCGCCGTGGGCAATTTCGTCATTTTTTGCAATGGTGTCGGAATGGGCTAAAATTTGGCTGGTTGATCGGGAACAAAAACCGCGCCGGGGGCAATTTCGTCATTTTTCGCGACTCTGTCGGAATTGGCTAAAATTTGACAAGTTGATCGAAAACAAAAACTGCGCCGGGGACGATTTCGTCATTTTTCGCGATGGAGTCGGAATGGGCGAAAATTTGACAGGTTGATCGGAAACAAAAATCGCGCCGGGTGAATTTCGTCATTTCCCGCAACTGTGTCGGAATTGGCTAAAATTTGACGGGTTGATCGGAAACAAAAATTGCGCCGGGGGCAATTTCGTCATTTTTCGCGCCGACGTTGGAATGGCCCAAAATTTGACTTGTTGATCGGAAAAAAATCCGCGCCGAGGATAATTTCTTCATTTTTCGCGACTGTGTCGGAATGGGCTGAAATTTGACAGGTTGATCGGAAACAAAAATCGCGCTGAGGTCAATTTCGTCATTTTTCGCGACTGCGTCGGAATGGGCTCAAAATTAACAGGTTGATCGAGAACAAAAACCGCGTCGTGGGTAATTTCGTCATTTTTTGTAATGGTGTCGGAATGGGCTAAAATTTGACTGGTTGATCGGGAACAAAAATCGCGCCAGGGGCAATTTCGTCATTTTTCGCGACTGTGTCGTAGTTGACTAAAATTTGACAGGTTGATCGGAAACAAAAACTGCGCCTGGGGCTATTTCGTCATTTTTCGCGACGGAGTCGGAATGGGCTAAAATTTGACAGGTTGATCGGAAACAAAAATCGCGCCGGGTGAAGTTCGTCATTTTTCGTAACTGTGTCGGAATTGGCTAAAATTTGACTGGTTGATCGGAAACAAAAATCGCGCCGGGGGCAATTTCGTCATTTTTCGCGACTGTGTCGGAATGGGCTGAAATTTGACAGGTTGATCGGAAACAAAAATCGCGCCGTGGTCAATTTCGTCATTTTTCGCGACCTTGTCGGATTCGGCTCAACTTTGACTGGTTGATCGGGAACAAAAATCGCGCCGGGGTCAATTTCGTCATTTTTCGCGACTGTGTCGGAATGGGCTGAAATTTGGCAGGTTGATCGAAAATAAAAATCGCGCTGGGGGCAATTTCGTCATTTTTCTCGACCGTGTCGGAATGGACTAAAATTTGTTTGGTTGATCGGAAAAAAACCGCGCCGGGGGCAATTTCGTCATTTTTCGCACTTGTGTCGGAATTGGCTAAAATTTGTCATGTTGATCGGAAACAAAAATCGCGCCGGGGGCAATTTCGTCATTTTTCGCTACTGTGTCGGAATGGGCTCAAATTTAACAGGTTGATCGAGAACAAAAACCGCGCTGGGTGAATTTCGTCATTTTTCGCAACTGTGTCGGAATAGGCTAAAATTTGACAGGTTGATCGGAAACAAAAATTGCTCCGGAGGCAATTTCGTCATTTTTCGCGACTGTGTCGGAATGGGCTGAGATTTGACAGGTTGATCGGAAACAAAAATCGCGCTGAGGTCAATTTCGTCATTTTTCGCGACTGTGTCGGAATGGGCTCAAATTTAACAGGTTGATCGTGAACAAAAACCGCATCGTGGGCAATTTCATCATTTTTTGCAATGGTGTCGGAATGGGCTAAAATTTGGCTGGTTGATCGGGAACAAAAACCGCGCCGGGGGCAATTTCGTCATTTTTCGCGACTGTGTCGGAATTGGCTAAAATTTGACAAGTTGATCGAAAACAAAAACTGCGCCGGGGACTATTTCGTCATTTTTCGCGACGGAGTCGGAATGGGCGAAAATTTGACAGGTTGATCTGAAACAAAAATCGCGCCGGGTGAATTTCGTCATTTTTCGCAACTGTGTCGGAATTGGCTAAAATTTGACTGGTTGATCGTAAACAAAAATCGCACCGGGGACAATTTCGTCATTTTTCGCGACTGTGTCGGAATGGGCTAATATTTGACTGGTTGATCGGAAACAAAAACCTCGCCGGGGGCAATTTCGTCATTTTTCGCGACTGTGCAGGAATGGGCTAAAATTTGACAGGTTGATCGGAAACAAAAATTTATGCGGGGGCAATTTCGTCATTTTTCGCGACTGTGCAGGAATGGGCTAAAATTTGACAGGTTGATCGGAAACAAAAATTTATGCGGGGGCAATTTCGTCATTTTTCGCGACTGTGCAGGAATGGGCTAAAATTTGACAGGTTGATCAGAAAAAAAACCGCGCTGGGGGCAATTTTGTCATTTTTTGCAATGGTGTCGGAATGTGTTCAAATTTAACAGTTTGACCAGGAACAAAAACCGCGCCGGGGGTAATTTCGTTATTTCTCGTTACTGTGTCGAAATTGGCTAAATTTTTACAGGTTGATCGAAAACAAAAATCGCGCCGGGGTCAATTTTGTCATTTTTCTCGATTGTGTCGGATTGGGATCAAATTTGACTGGTTGATCGGGAAGAAAAATTGCGCCGGGGTCAATTTCATCATTTTTCGCGACCGTGTCGGAATGGGCTGAAATTTGGCAGGTTGATCGAAAATAAAAATCCCGCTGGGGTTAATTTCGTCATTTTCTCGACTGTGTCGGAATTGACTAAAATTTGATTGGTTGGTCAGAAAGAAAAACCGCCCCGGGCGCAATTTCGTCATTTCTCGCGCTTGTGTCGGAATTGGCTAAAATTTGACATGTTGATCGGAAACAAAAATCGCGCTGAGGTCAATTTCGTCATTTTTCGCGACTGTGTCGGAATGAGCTCAAATTTAACAGGTTGATCGAGAACAAAAACCGCGTCGTGGGTAATTTCGTCATTTTTTGCAATGGTGTCGGAATGGGCTAAAATTTGACTGGTTGATCGGGAACAAAAATCGCGCCAGGGGCAATTTCGTCATTTTTCGCGACTGTGTCGGAGTTGACTAAAATTTGACAGGTTGATCGGAAACAAAAACTGCGCCGGGGGCTATTTCGTCATTTTTCGCGACGGAGTTGGAATGGGCTAAAATTTGACAGGTTGATCGGAAACAAAAATCGCGCCGGGTGAATTTCGTCATTTTTCGTAACTGTGTCGGAATTGGCTAAAATTTGACTGGTTGATCGGAAACAAAAATCGCGCCCGGGTCAATTTCATCATTTTTCGCGACTGTGTCGGAATGGGCTAATATTTGACTAGTTGATCGGAAACAAAAATCTCGTCGGGGGCAATTTCGTCATTTTTCACGATTGTGTCGGAATGGGCTGAAATTCGGCAGGTTGATCGAAAATAAAAATCGTGTTGGGGGTAATTTCATCATTTTTCTCAACAGTGTCGGAATGGGCTAAAATTTGACTGGTTGATCGGAAACAAAAATCGCGCCCGGGGCAGTTTCGTCATTTTTCGCGACTGTGTCGGAATGGGCTAAAAATTGACATGTTGATCGGGAACAAAGACCGCGCCGGGGTCAATTTTGTCATTTTTTGCAATGGTGTCGGAATGGGCCAAAATTTGACTGGTTGATCGGGTACAAAAACTGAGCCGGGGGAATTTCGTCATTTTTCGTGACTCTGTCGGAATGGGCTCAAATTCAACAGGTTGATCGGGAACAAAAACCGCGCCGGGTGAATTTCGTCATTTTTCGCAACTGTGTCGGAATTGGCTAAAATTTTACAGGTTGATCGAAAACAAAAATCGCGCCGGGGGCAATTTCGTCATTTTTCGCGACTATGTCGGAAAGAGCTAAAATTTGACAGGTTGATCGGAAACAAAAATCTTGCCAGGGGAAATTTCGTCATTTTTCGCGACTGTGTCGGAATGGGCTCAAATTTAACAGGTTGATCGGGAACAAAAATAGCGCGCGGGGGCAATATCGTCATTTTCGCGACTGTGTCGGAATGGGCTCAAATTTAACAGGTTGATCGGGAACAAAAAATCGCGCCGGGAGAATTTCGTCATTTTTCGCAACTGTGTCGGAATTGGCTAAAATTTGACAAGTTGATCGGAAACAAAATTCGCGCCGTGGGCAATTTCGTCATTTTTCGCGACTGTGTCGAAATGGGCTAAAATTTGAAAGGTTTATCGGAAACAAAAATCGCGCCAGGGGCAATTTCGTCATTTTTCGATACAGTGTCGGAATGCGCTCAAATTCAACAGGTTGATCGGCAACAAAAATCGCGCCGGATGAATTTCGTCATTTTTCACAACTGTGTCGAAATTGGCTAAAATTTGACAGGTTGATCGAAAACAAAAATCGCGTCGGGGGTAATTTCGTCATTTTTCGCGACTGTGTCGGAATGGCTCAAATTCAATAGGTTGACCGGGAACAAAAACCGCGCTGGGTGAATTTCGTCATTTTCGCAACTGTGTCGGAATTGGCTAAAATTTGATAGGTTGATCGGAAACATTAATCGCGCGGTGGGCAATTTCGTCATTTTTCGCGACGATGTCGGAATGGGCTAAAATTTAACTGGTTGATCGGAAACAAAAACCGCGCCGGGGATAATTTTGTCTTTTTTCGCGACTGTGTCGGAGTGGGCTGAAATTTGACAGGTTGATCGGAACCAAAAATCGCGTCGGGGGCAATTTCGTCATTTTTCGCGACTGTGTCGTAATGGGCTCAAGTTAAACAGGTTGATCGGGAACAAAAATCGCGCCGGGTGAATTTCGTCATTTTTCGCAACTGTGTCGGAATTGCCTAAAATTTGACTGGTTGATCGGAAAATAATATCGCTCCGGGGGCAATATCGTCATTTTTCGAGACTGTGTCGGAATGGGCTAAAATTTGACAGGTTGATCGGATACAAAAATCGCGCCGGGGGTAATATCGTCATTTTTCGCGACTGTGTCGGAATGGGCTCAAATTTAAAAGGTTGATCGGGAACAAAAATCGCGCTGGGTGAATTTCGTCATTTTTCGCAACTGTGTCGAAATTGGCTAAAATTTGACAGGTTGATCGGAAACAAAAATCGCGTCGGGGGCAATTTCGTCATTTTTCGCGACTGTGTCGTAATGGGCTCAAGTTAAACAGGTTGATCGGGAACAAAAATCGCGCCGGGTGAATTTCGTCATTTTTCGCAACTGTGTCGGAATTGCCTAAAATTTGACAGGTTGATCGGAAAATAAAATCTCGCCGGGGGCAATATCGTCATTTTTTGAGACTGTGTCGGAATGGGCTAAAATTTGACAGGTTGATCGGATACAAAAATCGCGCCGGGGGTAATATCGTCATTTTTCGCGACTGTGTCGGAATGGGCTCAAATTTAAAAGGTTGATCGGGAACAAAAACCGCGCTGGGTGAATTTCGTCATTTTTCGCAACTTTGTCGGAATTGGCTAAAATTTGACAGGTTGATCGGAAACAAAATTCGCGCCGTGGGCAATTTCGTCATTTTTCGCGACGATGTCGGAATGGGAAAATTTGACCGGTTTATCGGAAACAAAAATCGCGCCGGGGATAATTTCGTCATTTTTCGCGACTGTGTCGGAGTGGGCTGAAATTTGACAGGTTGATCGGAAACAAAAATAGCGCCGGGGTCAATTTCGTCATTTTTCGTGACTGTGTCGGAATGGGCTCAAATTTGACAGGTTGATCGGGAACAAAAATCGTGCCGGGGGCAATTTCGTCGTTTTTCGCGCCTGTCTCGGAATTGGCTAAAATTTGACAGGTTGATCCGAAACAAAAGCCGCGCTGGGGCCAATTTCGTCATTTTACGCGATTGTGTCGGAATGGGCTGAAATTTGACAGGTTGATCGGAAACAAAAATCGCGCCGCGGTCAATTTCGTCATTTTTCGCGACTGTGTCGGATTGGGATCAAATTTGACTGGTTGATCGGGAACAAAAATCGTGCCGGGGTCAATTTCGTCATTTTTTGCGACTGTGTCGGTGTGGGCTGAAATTTCACAGGTTGATCGGAAACAAAAATAGCTTCGGGGTCAATTTCGTCATTTTTCGCGACTGTGTCGGAATGTGCTCAAATTTGATAGGTTGATCGGGAACAAAAATCGCG
>NW_019266851.1:0-6600 GCF_002742605.1 Olea europaea var. sylvestris
CCAAAAGGGTCGCTACATTTCCAAAAAGTGCTTATGGGCCCAAAACGGACACCGTGTGCAAAAGGTACGCTCAATTCTTCGTAAGCTGACTATCCAAGCCTTCCAAACATAAAACTGCTAACTCTTTCCAAAAAATGGGCAAAATCCCTAATACGTTACGACGAAGTGGTGAGTACAATCCAGAACGGTCGCTACATTTCCAAAAAGTACTTATGGGCCCAAAACGGACACCGTGTGCAAAAGTTACGCTCCATTCTTCGTACTCCGACTATCCAAGCCTTCCAAACATAAAACTGTTCACTCTTTCCAAAAAATGGCCAAAATCCTTCATACGTCACGACTAAGTAGTGAGTTCAATCTAAAAGTGTCGCTACATTTCCAAAAAGTAATTATTGGCCCAAAACGGACACCGTGTGCAAAAGGTCAGCTCAATTCTTCGTACGCTGACTATCCAAGCCCTCCAAGTATAAAAGTGCAAATTCTTTCAAAAAATGGCCGAAATCTGCCATACGTCACGACGAAGTGGTGAGTTCAATCCAAAAGGGTCGCTACATTTCCAAAAAGTACTTATGGGCCCAAAAGGGACACCGTGTGCAAAAGTTACGCTCAATTCTTCGTACGCCGACTATCCAAGCCTTCCAAATATAAAACTGCTCACTCTTTCCAAAAAATGGCCAAAATCCCTCAAACGTCACGACGAAGTAGTGAGTTCAATCCGAAAGGGTCGCTACATTTCCAAAAAGTACTTATGGGCCCAAAAGGGACACCGTGTGCAAAAGTTACGCTCAATTCTTCGTACGCCGACTATCCAAGCCTTCCAAATATAAAACTGCTCACTCTTTCCAAAAAATGGCCAAAATCCCTCAAACGTCACGACGAAGTAGTGAGTTCAATCCGAAAGGGTCGCTACATTTCCAAAAAGTACTTATGGGCCCAAAAGGGACACCGTGTGCAAAAGTTACGCTCAATTCTTCGTACGCCGACTATCCAAGCCTTCCAAATATAAAACTGCTCACTCTTTCCAAAAAATGGCCAAAATCCCTCAAACGTCACGACGAAGTAGTGAGTTCAATCCGAAAGGGTCGCTACATTTCCAAAAAGTACTTATGGGCCCAAAAGGGACACCGTGTGCAAAAGTTACGCTCAATTCTTCGTACGCCGACTATCCAAGCCTTCCAAATATAAAACTGCTCACTCTTTCCAAAAAATGGCCAAAATCCCTCAAACGTCACGACGAAGTAGTGAGTTCAATCCGAAAGGGTCGCTACATTTCCAAAAAGTACTTATGGGCCCAAAAGGGACACCGTGTGCAAAAGTTACGCTCAATTCTTCGTACGCCGACTATCCAAGCCTTCCAAATATAAAACTGCTCACTCTTTCCAAAAAATGGCCAAAATCCCTCAAACGTCACGACGAAGTAGTGAGTTCAATCCGAAAGGGTCGCTACATTTCCAAAAAGTACTTATGGGCCCAAAAGGGACACCGTGTGCAAAAGTTACGCTCAATTCTTCGTACGCCGACTATCCAAGCCTTCCAAATATAAAACTGCTCACTCTTTCCAAAAAATGGCCAAAATCCCTCAAACGTCACGACGAAGTAGTGAGTTCAATCCGAAAGGGTCGCTACATTTCCAAAAAGTACTTATGGGCCCAAAAGGGACACCGTGTGCAAAAGTTACGCTCAATTCTTCGTACGCCGACTATCCAAGCCTTCCAAATATAAAACTGCTCACTCTTTCCAAAAAATGGCCAAAATCCCTCAAACGTCACGACGAAGTAGTGAGTTCAATCCGAAAGGGTCGCTACATTTCCAAAAAGTACTTATGGGCCCAAAAGGGACACCGTGTGCAAAAGTTACGCTCAATTCTTCGTACGCCGACTATCCAAGCCTTCCAAATATAAAACTGCTCACTCTTTCCAAAAAATGGCCAAAATCCCTCAAACGTCACGACGAAGTAGTGAGTTCAATCCGAAAGGGTCGCTACATTTCCAAAAAGTACTTATGGGCCCAAAAGGGACACCGTGTGCAAAAGTTACGCTCAATTCTTCGTACGCCGACTATCCAAGCCTTCCAAATATAAAACTGCTCACTCTTTCCAAAAAATGGCCAAAATCCCTCAAACGTCACGACGAAGTAGTGAGTTCAATCCGAAAGGGTCGCTACATTTCCAAAAAGTACTTATGGGCCCAAAAGGGACACCGTGTGCAAAAGTTACGCTCAATTCTTCGTACGCCGACTATCCAAGCCTTCCAAATATAAAACTGCTCACTCTTTCCAAAAAATGGCCAAAATCCCTCAAACGTCACGACGAAGTAGTGAGTTCAATCCGAAAGGGTCGCTACATTTCCAAAAAGTACTTATGGGCCCAAAAGGGACACCGTGTGCAAAAGTTACGCTCAATTCTTCGTACGCCGACTATCCAAGCCTTCCAAATATAAAACTGCTCACTCTTTCCAAAAAATGGCCAAAATCCCTCAAACGTCACGACGAAGTAGTGAGTTCAATCCGAAAGGGTCGCTACATTTCCAAAAAGTACTTATGGGCCCAAAAGGGACACCGTGTGCAAAAGTTACGCTCAATTCTTCGTACGCCGACTATCCAAGCCTTCCAAATATAAAACTGCTCACTCTTTCCAAAAAATGGCCAAAATCCCTCAAACGTCACGACGAAGTAGTGAGTTCAATCCGAAAGGGTCGCTACATTTCCAAAAAGTACTTATGGGCCCAAAAGGGACACCGTGTGCAAAAGTTACGCTCAATTCTTCGTACGCCGACTATCCAAGCCTTCCAAATATAAAACTGCTCACTCTTTCCAAAAAATGGCCAAAATCCCTCAAACGTCACGACGAAGTAGTGAGTTCAATCCGAAAGGGTCGCTACATTTCCAAAAAGTACTTATGGGCCCAAAAGGGACACCGTGTGCAAAAGTTACGCTCAATTCTTCGTACGCCGACTATCCAAGCCTTCCAAATATAAAACTGCTCACTCTTTCCAAAAAATGGCCAAAATCCCTCAAACGTCACGACGAAGTAGTGAGTTCAATCCGAAAGGGTCGCTACATTTCCAAAAAGTACTTATGGGCCCAAAAGGGACACCGTGTGCAAAAGTTACGCTCAATTCTTCGTACGCCGACTATCCAAGCCTTCCAAATATAAAACTGCTCACTCTTTCCAAAAAATGGCCAAAATCCCTCAAACGTCACGACGAAGTAGTGAGTTCAATCCGAAAGGGTCGCTACATTTCCAAAAAGTACTTATGGGCCCAAAAGGGACACCGTGTGCAAAAGTTACGCTCAATTCTTCGTACGCCGACTATCCAAGCCTTCCAAATATAAAACTGCTCACTCTTTCCAAAAAATGGCCAAAATCCCTCAAACGTCACGACGAAGTAGTGAGTTCAATCCGAAAGGGTCGCTACATTTCCAAAAAGTACTTATGGGCCCAAAAGGGACACCGTGTGCAAAAGTTACGCTCAATTCTTCGTACGCCGACTATCCAAGCCTTCCAAATATAAAACTGCTCACTCTTTCCAAAAAATGGCCAAAATCCCTCAAACGTCACGACGAAGTAGTGAGTTCAATCCGAAAGGGTCGCTACATTTCCAAAAAGTACTTATGGGCCCAAAAGGGACACCGTGTGCAAAAGTTACGCTCAATTCTTCGTACGCCGACTATCCAAGCCTTCCAAATATAAAACTGCTCACTCTTTCCAAAAAATGGCCAAAATCCCTCAAACGTCACGACGAAGTAGTGAGTTCAATCCGAAAGGGTCGCTACATTTCCAAAAAGTACTTATGGGCCCAAAAGGGACACCGTGTGCAAAAGTTACGCTCAATTCTTCGTACGCCGACTATCCAAGCCTTCCAAATATAAAACTGCTCACTCTTTCCAAAAAATGGCCAAAATCCCTCAAACGTCACGACGAAGTAGTGAGTTCAATCCGAAAGGGTCGCTACATTTCCAAAAAGTACTTATGGGCCCAAAAGGGACACCGTGTGCAAAAGTTACGCTCAATTCTTCGTACGCCGACTATCCAAGCCTTCCAAATATAAAACTGCTCACTCTTTCCAAAAAATGGCCAAAATCCCTCAAACGTCACGACGAAGTAGTGAGTTCAATCCGAAAGGGTCGCTACATTTCCAAAAAGTACTTATGGGCCCAAAAGGGACACCGTGTGCAAAAGTTACGCTCAATTCTTCGTACGCCGACTATCCAAGCCTTCCAAATATAAAACTGCTCACTCTTTCCAAAAAATGGCCAAAATCCCTCAAACGTCACGACGAAGTAGTGAGTTCAATCCGAAAGGGTCGCTACATTTCCAAAAAGTACTTATGGGCCCAAAAGGGACACCGTGTGCAAAAGTTACGCTCAATTCTTCGTACGCCGACTATCCAAGCCTTCCAAATATAAAACTGCTCACTCTTTCCAAAAAATGGCCAAAATCCCTCAAACGTCACGACGAAGTAGTGAGTTCAATCCGAAAGGGTCGCTACATTTCCAAAAAGTACTTATGGGCCCAAAAGGGACACCGTGTGCAAAAGTTACGCTCAATTCTTCGTACGCCGACTATCCAAGCCTTCCAAATATAAAACTGCTCACTCTTTCCAAAAAATGGCCAAAATCCCTCAAACGTCACGACGAAGTAGTGAGTTCAATCCGAAAGGGTCGCTACATTTCCAAAAAGTACTTATGGGCCCAAAACGGACACCGTGTGTAAAAGGTACCCTCAATTCTTCGTACGCTGACTATCCAAGCCTTCCAAACGTAAAAGTGCTAATTCTTTCCAAAAAATGGCCAAAATTCATCATACGTCACGACGAAGTAGTGAGTTCAATCCAAAAGGGTCGCTACATTTCCAAAAAGTACTTATGGGCCTAAAACGGACACCGTGTGTAAAAGGTACCCTCAATTCTTCGTACGCTGACTATCCAAGCCTTCGAAGTGTAAAAGTGCTAATTCTTTCAAAAAATGGCTAAAATTCATCATACGTCACGACGAAGTTGTGAGTTCAATTCAAAAGGGTCGCTACATTTCCAAAAAGTACTTATGGGCCCAAAACGGACGCCGTGCGCAAAAGTTACGCTCAATTCTTCGTACGCCGACTATCCAAGCCATCCAAATATAAAACTGCTCACTCTTTCCAAAAAATGGCCGAAATCCATCATACGTCTCGACGAAGTGGTGAATTCAATCGAAAAGGGTCGCTACATTTCCAAACAGTACTTATGGGCCCAAAACGGACACCGTGTGCAAAAGTTACGCTCAATCCTTCGTACGCCGACTATCCAAGCCTTCCAAACATAAAACTGCTCACTCTTTCCAAAAAAAGGCCAAAATCCCTCATACGTCACGACAAAGTAGTGAGTTCAATCCAAAAGGGTTGCTACATTTCCAAAAAGTATTTACGGGCCCAAAACGGACACCGTGAGCAAAAGGTACGCTCAATTTTTCGTACGCTGACTATCCAAGCCCTCCAAGTATAAAAGTGCTCATTCGTTTAGAAAATGGCCGAAATCCATCATACGTCACGGTGAAGTGGTGAGTTCAATCCAAAACGATCGTTACATTTCCGAAAATTACTTATGGGCCCAAAACGGACACCGTGTGCAAAAGTTACGCTCAATTCTTCGTACGCCGACTATCCAAGCCTTCCAAACATAAAACTGCTCACTCTTTCCAAAAATTGGCCAAAATCCCTCATACGTCACGACAAAGTAGTGAGTTCAATCCAAAAGGGTCGCAACATTTCCAAAAAGTACTTATGGGCCCAAAACGGACACCGTGCGCAAAAGTTACGCTCAATTCTTCGTACGCCGACTATCCGAGCCTTCCAAACATAAAACTGCTCCCTCTTTCCAAAAAATGGCCAAAATCCCTCATACGTCATGACGAAGTGGTGAGTACAATCCGAAAGGGTCGCTATATTTCCAAAAAGTACTTATGGGCCTAAAACGGACACCGTGTGCAAAAGTTACGCTCAATACTTCGTACCCCGACTATCCAAGCCTTCCAAACATAAAACTGCTCACTCTTTCCAAAAAATGGCCAAAATCCGTCATACGTCACGACGAAGTGGTGAGTTCAATCCAAAACGGTCGCTACATTTCCGAAAATTACTTATGGGCCCAAAACGGACACCGTGTGCAAAAGTTACGGTCAATTCTTCTTACGCCGACTATCCACTCCTTCCAAACATAAAACTGCTCACTCATTCCAAAAAATGGCCGAAATCCATCATACGTCTCGACGAAGTGGTGAGTTCAATCCAAAACGGTCGCTACATTTCCGAAAATTACTTATGGGCCCAAAACGGACACCGTGTGCAAAAGTTACGGTCAATTCTTCTTACGCCGACTATCCAATCCTTCCAAACATAAAACTGCTCACTCATTCCAAAAAATGGGCAAAATCCCTCATACGTCACGACGAAGTAGTGAGTTCAATCAAAAAGGGTCGCTACATTTCCAAAAAGTACTTACGGGCACAAAACGGACACCGTGTGCAAAAGTTACGCTCAATACTTCGTACCCCGACTATCCAAGCCTTCCAAACATAAAACTGCTCACTCTTTCCAAAAAATGGCCAAAATCCCTCATACATCAT
>NW_019266852.1:0-6595 GCF_002742605.1 Olea europaea var. sylvestris
TACTATGGTGTACGCTTTAGTTTACACTTTGCCACGTGACATTACTCCGTTGGACAGTTTAAATTTCAAACAATTTTCCCATCTAATAGACACTTGATAACAATATAAATGTCAAACAATGTGTCAAAAATCAGTGAACAAATAGTTATGTTCAATCGGTAAGACCCTCCGACATGTACACTATGGTGTACACCTTAGTTTACACTTTGCCACGTGATATTACCCTGTCGGACAGGTTAAATTTCAAACAGTTTTTCCATCCAATTGACACTTGAAAACAGTGCAAGTGTCAAACAACGTGTGAAAAATTAGTGCACAAATAGAAAAGTTCAATCGGTAAGTACTTTGTGACATGTATACTATGGTGTACACTTTAATTTACACTTTTCCACGTGACATTACCCTGCTGGACAGTTTAAATTTTAAACATTTTTTCCATCCAATTGACACTTGACAACAATGCAAGTGTCAAACAACGTGTTAAAAATCAGTGTACAAATAGTAAAGTTCAATCGGTAAGAACCTTGTTACATGTACATTATGGTGTGCACTTTAATTTACACTTTGCCACGTGACATTACCATGTTGGACAATTTAAATTTCAAACAATTTTTCCATCCATTTGACACTTGGCAACAATGCTAGTGTCAAACAACGTGTCAAAAATCAGTGTACAAATAGTAAAGCTCAATCGGTAAGAACCTTACTACACGTACACTATGGTTCACACTTTAGTTTACACTTTGCCACGTGACATTACCCGGTTGAACAGTTCAAATTTCAAACTATTTTCCTATCTAATAGACACTTGACAACAATGCAAGTGTCAAACAACATGCTAAAAATCAGTGTACAAATAGCAAAGTTCAATCGTTAAGAAATGCAAGTGTCAAACAACGTGCCAAAATTTAATGTACAAATAGCAAAGTTTAATCGGTAAGAACCTTTCTTGATGTACACTATGGTGTACACTTTGGTTTACACTTTTCCATTTGACATTACCCTCTTCGACAATTTCAATTTCAAACAGTTTTCCCATCCAATTGACACTTGACAACAATGCAAATGTCAAACAGCGTGTCAAAAATTAGTGTACAAGTAGCAAAGTTCAATCGGTAAGAACCTCGCGACATGTACACTATGGATTACACTTTAGTTTACACTTTACCACGTGACATTACCCTGTCAGACAGTTTAAATTTCAAACAATTTTTCAATCCAATTGACACTTGACAACCATGCAAGTGTCAAACAACGTTTCAAAAATCAGTGTACAAATAGCAAAGTTCAATAGGTAAGAACCTTGGGACATGTACACTATGGTGTACACTTTAGTTTACACTTTACCACGTGACATTACCTTGTTAGACAGTTTAAATTTCAAACAGTTTTCCCATCCAATGGAGACTTGACAACAATGCAAGTGTCAAACAATGTGTCAAAAATCAATGTACAAATAGCAAAGTTCAATCGGTAAGAATATTGCTTAATGTACACGATGGTTTACAATTTGGTTTACACTTTGCCACATAACATTACCCTGTTGGGCAGTTTAAATATCAAACAGTTTTCCCATCCAATGGAGACTTGACAACAATGCAAGTGTCAAACAACATGTCAAAAATTAGTGTAGAAATAGCAAAGTTTAATCGATAAGAAACTCGCGATGTGCACACTATGGTGTATGCTCTAGTTTACACTTTGCCACGTGAAATTAGCCTGTTGGGCAGTTAAAATTCAAATAGTTTTCCCATCCAATTAACACTTAACAATAGTGCAAGTGTCAAACAACGTTTCAAAAATCAGGGTACAAATAACAAATTTCAATTGGTAAGAACCTTGCTCCATGTACATTATGGTGTACACTTTAGTTTACACTTTGCCACCTGATATTACACTATTGGACAATTTAAATTTCAAACAGTTTTCCCATCCAATTGACACTTACAACAATGCAAGTGTCAAACAAATTGTAAAAACTCAGTGTTCAAATAGCAAAGTTCAATTGATGAGAACCTTGCAACATGTACAGCATGGTGTACACTTTAGTTTACAATTTGTCACGTTACATTACCCCGTTGAATAATTTAAGTTTCAAACTATTTTCCTATCTAATAGACACTTGACAACAATGCAAGTGTCAAACAACGCGCCAAAAATCAGTGTACAAATAGCAAAGTTCAATTGGTAAGAAATGCAAGTGTCAAAAACCGTGTCAAAAATCAATGTACAAATAGCAAAGTTCAATTGGAAAGAACCTTGCTTCATGTACACTATGGTGTACACTTTGGTTTACACTTTACCACGTGACATTACGCCCTTGGACAGTTTAAATTTCATACGGTTTTCCCATCCAATTGACACTTGACAACAATGTCAGTATCAAACAACGTGCCAAAAATTAGTGTACAAATAGCAAAGTTCAATCGGTAAAATCCTTGCTACATGTTCACTATGGTGTACACTTTAGTTTACACTCTGCCACGTGACATTACCCTCTTGGATAATTTAAATTTCAAACAATTTTCCCTTCCGAATGACACGAGGCAACAATGCAAGTGTCAAATAATGTGTCAAAAATAAGTGTACAAATAGCAAAGTTCAATCGGTAAGAACCTTGAGACATGTACACGATGGTGTACACTTTAGTTTACACTTCGTCACGTGACATTACCCTATTGAATTGTTTAAATTCTAAACAATTTTCCCATCGAATTGACACTTAACAACAATGCAAGTGTTAAACAACGTACCAAGAATTAGTAACAAATAGCAAAGTTCAATAGTTACGAACCATTCCACATGTGCACTATGCTGTAGACTTTAGTTTATACATTGCCACGTGACATTACCCTGTTAGACTGTTTAAATTTCAAATAGTTTTCCCATTCAATTGACACTTGACAACAATGCAAGTTTCAAACAATGCGTCCGAAATTAGTGTACAAATAGCAAAGTTCAATTGGTAAGAACCTTGCAACATGTACACTATGGTGCACACACTTTAGTTTACACTTTGCCACATGCCATTACCCTGTTGGATAGTTTAAATTTCAAATAGTTTTCCCATTCAATTCTCACTTGACAGCAATGCAAGTGTTAAACAACGTGTCAAAAATCAGTGTACAAATAGCAAATTTCAACCGATAAAAACCTTGCTACATATACACAATGGTGTACACTTTAGTTTACACTTTACCTCGTGACATTACCCTCTTGGACTGTTTAAATTTCAAACAATTTTCCTTTCCAATTGACACTTGACAACAATGCAAGTGTTAAACAACATGTAAAAAATCAGTGTACAAATAGCAAAGTTCGATCGGTAAGGACCATGCTACATGAACACTATGGTGTACACTTTAGTTTACACTTTTCCATGTGACATTACCTGTTGGATAGTTTAAATTTCAAACAATTTTCCCATCCAATTGAAAATTGACAACAATGCAAGATTCAAACAACGTGTTCGCAATCAGTGTACAAATAGCAAAGTTCAATCGGTAAGGACCTTGCTAAATGTACACTATGGTGTATACACTTTAGTTTACACTTTGCCACGTGACATTATCCTGTTGGACAATTTAAATTTCAAACAGTTTTCCTATTCAATTGACACTTGACAACAATGCATGTGTTAAACAACGCGTCAAAAATTAGTTTACAAATAGCAAAGTTCAATCGGTATCAACCATGCTACATGTACACTACGGTGTACACTTTAGTTTACACTTTACCATGTGACATTACCATATTGGACAGTTTAAATTTCAAACAGTTTTTCCATCCAACTGACACTTGACAACAATACAAGTGTCAAAAAAGGTGTTTGACAAACCAGAGTACAAATAGAAAAGTTAAATCGGTAAGAACCTTGCTGCATGTACACTATCATGTGCACTTTAGTTTACACTTTACCCCGTGACATTATCCTATTGGACAGTTTAAATTTCTAACAGTTTTCCCACTCAATTGACCCTTGACAACAATGCAAGTGTCAAACAACATGTCAAAAATCAGGGTACAAATAAGAAAGTTCAATCGGTATGAACCATGCTTCACGTACACTATGGTGTACACTTTAGTTTACACTTTGCCACGTGACATTACCCTACTGGATAGTTTAAATTTCAAATAGTTTTCCATCCAATTGACACTTGATAACAATGCATGTGTCAAACATGTCAAACAATATGTTAAAAATCATTGTACAAATAGCAAAGTTCGGTCGCTAAGAAGCTTGCTAAATGTACACTATGGTGTACTCTTTAGTTTAGACTTTGGCACGTGACATTACCTTGTTGGACAGTTTGAATTTCAAATAGTTTTCCCATCCAATTGACGCTTTAGAACAATACAAGTGTCAAACAACGTGTCAGTAATCAATTTACAAATAGCAAAGTTCGGTCGCTAAGAAGCTTGCTAAATGTACACTATGGTGTACTCTTTAGTTTAGACTTTGGCACGTGACATTACCTTGTTGGACAGTTTGAATTTCAAATAGTTTTCCCATCCAATTGACGCTTTAGAACAATACAAGTGTCAAACAACGTGTCAGTAATCAATTTACAAATAGCAAAGTTCGGTCGCTAAGAAGCTTGCTAAATGTACACTATGGTGTACTCTTTAGTTTAGACTTTGGCACGTGACATTACCTTGTTGGACAGTTTGAATTTCAAATAGTTTTCCCATCCAATTGACACTTGACAACAATGCAAGTTTCAAACAACGCATCCGAAATCCATGGACAAATAGAAAAGTTCAATTGGTAAGGACCTTGCTACATGCACACTATGGTGTATACACTTTAGTTTACACTTTGTCACGTGACATTACCCTGTTGGACAGTTTAAATTTCAAACAGTTTTCCCATTCAATTGACACTTGACAACAATGCATGTGTCAAACAACGTGTCAGTAATCAATTTACAAATAGCAAAGTCCAATCAATATTAACCATGCTACATGTACACTATGGTGTACACTAGTTTTTACACTTTGCCACTTGACATTACCCTACTGGACAGTTAAAATTTCAAACAGTTGTGCCATCCAATTGACACTTGACAATAGTGCATGTGTCAAACAACGTGTCAAAAATCAGTCTACAAATAGCAAAGTTCAGTCGGTAAGAAGCATGCTAAATGTACACTATGGTGTACACATTAGTTTACACTTTTCCACGTAACATTACCCTGTTGGAAAGTTTGAATTTCAAACAATTTTCCCATCCAATTGACTCTTGAGAACAATGCAAGTGTCAAACAACGTGTCAAAAATTAGTGTACAAATATCAATGTTCAATGGGTAAGGACCTTGTTATATGTACACGATGGTGTACACTTTAGTTTACAATTTTCCACGTGACCTTACACTTTTAGATAGTATAATTTTCAAATAGTTTTCCCATCCAATTGACACTTGACAACAATGTAAGTGTCAAGCAACGTGTCAAAAATCACTGTACAAATAGCAAAGTTCAATAGGTAAAAACCTTGCTACATGTACACAATGGTGTACACTTTAGTTTACGCTTTGCCACGTGACATTACGCTCTTGGACAATTTAAATTTCAAACAATTTTCCTTTCCAATTGACACTTGACAACAATGCAAGTGTCAAACGACATGTCAAAAATCAGTGTACAAATAGCAAAGTTCAATCGGTAATGACCTTTCTAAATGTACACTATGGTGTACACTTTAGTTTACACTTTGCCACTTGACATTACCTGTTGAATAGTTTAAATTTCAAACAGTTTTCCCATCCAATTGACACTTGACAACAATGCAAGTTTCAAACAACGCGTCCGCAATCAATGTACAAATAGCAAAGTTCAATCGGTAAGGACCTTGCTACATGTGCACTATGGTGTATACACTTTAGTTTACACTTTTCTACGTAACATTACCCTATTAGACAGTATAAATTTCAAACAGTTTTTCCATCCAAATCACACTTGACAACAATGCAAGTTTCAAACAATGCGTCTGCAAACAGTGTACAAATAGCAAAGTTCAATCGGTAATGACCTTGCTACATGTGCACTATGGTGTATAGACTTTAGTTTACACTTTTCTACGTAACATTACCCTATTAGACAGTATAAATTTCAAATAGTTTTCCCATCCAGTTGACACTTGACAAAAATGCAAGTTTCAAATAACGTGTCAAAAGTTAGTGTTCAAATAGCCAAATTCAATCGGACTGTGCCACGTGAAATTATCCTATTGGACAGTTTAAATTTCTAATAGTTTTCCCATCCAATTGACACTTGACAACAATGCAAGTGTCAAACAATGTTTCAAAAATCAGTGTACAAATAGCAAAGTTCAATCGATATGAACCTTGTGACAAGTACACTTTAGTTTACACTTTGCCACGTGACATTACCTTACTGGATAGTTTAAATTTCAAACAGTTTTCCCATCCAATTGACACTTGGCAACAGTGCATGTGTCAAACAACGTGTCAAAAATCAGTGTACAAATAACAAAGTTTAGGTTGTCCACTTGTTTTTCGTCTTATTGATTCGAATAACGCGCAACTAAAAAGGCTTCCAGGTGAGGAGGGGGGTCACAAGTGGACAACCTAA
>NW_019266853.1:0-759 GCF_002742605.1 Olea europaea var. sylvestris
ACAGTCGAGAAAAAATGACGAAATTGCCACCGACGCAATTTTTGTTTTCGGTCAACAAGTCAAATTTCAGCCAATTCTGACACTGTCGCGAAAAATGACGAAATTACACCCGGTGCAGTTTTTGTTCCCGATAAACCAGTCAAATTTCAGCCAATTCCGACACAGTCGAGAAAAATGACGAAATGGCCCCTGGCGAGATTTTTGTTTCCGATCAACAAGTCAAATTTTAGTCAATTCCGACACAGTCGCGAAAAACGAGGAAATTACACCCGGCGCGATTTTTGTTCCCGATAAACCTGTCAAATTTGAGCCCATTCCGACACAGTCGAGAAAAATGACGAAATTGCCGTCGGCGCTATTTTTATTTCCGATCAAACTGCCAAATTTCAGCCAATTCCGACACAGTCGAGAAAAAATGACGAAATTGCCACCGACGCAATTTTTGTTTTCGGTCAACAAGTCAAATTTCAGCTAATTCCAATACTGTCGCGAAAAATGACGAAATTACACCCGGCGCAGTTTTTGTTCCCGATAAACCAGTCAAATTTCAGCCAATTCCGACACAGTCGAGAAAAATGACGAAATGGCCCCCGGCGAGATTTTTGTTTCCGATCAACAAGTCAAATTTTAGTCAATTCCGACACAGTCGCGAAAAACGAGGAAATTACACCCGGCGCGATTTTTGTTCCCGATAAACCCGTCAAATTTGAGCCCATTCCGACACAGTCGTGAAAAATGACGAAATTGCCCCCGGCGCGA
>NW_019266853.1:1030-6595 GCF_002742605.1 Olea europaea var. sylvestris
GCGATTTTTGTTTCCGATCAACCAGCCAAATTTTAGCCAATTCCGACACAGTCGTGAAAAATGACGAAATTACACCCGGCGCAGTTTTTGTTCCCGATAAACCTGTCAAATTTGAGCCCATTCATACACAGTCGAGAAAAATGACGAAATTGCCCTGGGCAGGATTTTTTTTTCCGATCAACCTGTCAAATTTTAGCCAATTTCGACCCGGTCGAGAAAAATGACGAAATTGCCCCGGCTCGATTTTTGTTTCCGATCAACCTGTCAAATTTAAGCCCATTTCGACACAGTTGAGAAAAATGACGAAATTGCCCCGGCTCGATTTTTATTTCCAATCAACCTGTCAAATTTGAGCCCATTCCGACACAGTCGAGAAAAATGACGAAATGGCCCCCGGCGGGATTTTTGTTTCCGATCAACAAGTCAAATTTCAGTCAATTCCGACACATTCGCGAAAAATGACGAAATTACACCCGGCGCGATTTTTGTTTCCGATCAACCTGTCAAATTTCAGCCAATTCCGACCCAGTCGCGAAAAATGACGAAATTACCCCTGGCAGGATTTTTTTTTCCGATCAACCTGTCAAATTTCAGCCAATTCCGACCCAGTCGCGAAAAATGACGAAATTACCCCTGGCAGGATTTTTTTTTCCGATCAACCTGTCAAATTTCAGCCAATTCCGACCCAGTCGCGAAAAATGACGAAATTACCCCTGGCAGGATTTTTTTTTCCGATCAACCTGTCAAATTTCAGCCAATTCCGACCCAGTCGCGAAAAATGACGAAATTACACCCGGCGCGATTTTTGTTTCCGATCAACAAGTCAAATTTCAGTCAATTCCGACACATTCGCGAAAAATGACGAAATAACACCCGGCTCGATTTTTGTTCCCGTAAACCTGTCAAATTTCAACCAATTCCGACACAGTCGAGAAAAATGACGAAATTACCCCCGGTGCGATATTTGTTTCCGATCAACCAATCAAATTTTAGCAAATTTCGACACAGTCGCGAAAAATGACGAAATTAAACCCGTCGCAGTTTTTGTTCCCGATCAACCTGTCAAATTTGAGCCCATTCCGACACAGTCGAGAAAAATGACGAAATTCCCCCCGGCGCGATTTTTGTTTCCGATCAACCAGTCAAATTTTAGCCAATTCCGACACAGTCGAGAAAAACGACGAAATTGCCCCCGGCGCGATTTTTGTTTTCGATCAACCTGTCAAATTTGAGCCCAATCCGACACAGTCGAGAAAAATGACGAAATTGCCCCCGGCGCGATTTTTTTTCCAGATTAAACTGCCAAATTTCTGTCAATTCCGACACTGTCGAGAAAAATGACGAAATTGCCCCCGGTGTGATTTTTGTTTCCGATTAACAAGTCAAATTTCAGCCAATTCCGACACTATCGCGAAAAATGACGAAATTACACCCGGAGCGATTTTTGTTTCAGATCAACCAATCAAATTTTAGCAAATTTCGACACAGTCGCGAAAAATGACGAAATTACACCAGGCGCGATTTTTGTTTCCGATCAACAAGTCAAATTTGAGCCCATTCCGACAGTCGAGAAAAATGACGAAATTGCCCCCGGCGCGATTTTTATTTCAGATCAATCTGTCAAATTTCAGCCAATTCCGACACAATCAAGAAAAATGACGAAATTGCCCCCGGCGCGATTTTTGTTTCTGATCAAAATGCCAAATTTCAGCCAATTCCGACACAGTTGAGAAAAATGACAAAATTGCCCCCGGCGAGGTTTTTGTTTCCGATCAACAAGTCAAATTTTAGTCAATTCCGAAACAGTCGTGAAAAATAACGAAATTACACCCGGCGCTATTTTTGTTCCCGATAAACCTGTCAAATTTGAGCCCATTCCGACACAGTAGAGAAAAATGACGAAATTGCCGCCGGCGCGATTTTTATTTCCGATCAAACTGCCAAATATCAGCCAATTCCGACCCAGTCGAGAAAAATGACGAAATAACCCCCGACGCAATTTTTGTTTCCGATCAAACAGTCAAATTTTAACCAATTCCGACAAAGTCGCGGAAAATGACGAAATTACACCGGGCGCTATTTTTGTTCCCGATCAATCGGTAAAATTTGAGCACATTACGACACAGTCGAGAAAAATGACGAAATTGCCCCCGGCGCGATTTTTATTTCAGATTAAACTGCCAAATTTCTGCCAATTCCGACACTATCGAGCAAAATGACGAAATTGCCCCCGGCGCGGTTTTTGTTTCCGATCAACAAGTCAAATTTCAGCAAATCGCGACACTGTCGCGAAAAATGAAGAAATTACACCCGGCGCGATATTTGTTCCCGATAAATCTGTCAAATTTCAGCCAATTCCGACACAGTCGAGAAAAATGACGAAATTGCCGCCGACGCAATTTTTATTTCCGATCGAACTGCCAAATTTCAGCCAATTCCGACACAGTCGAGAAAAATGACGAAATTGCCGCCGACGCAATTTTTATTTCCGATCGAACTGCCAAATTTCAGCCAATTCCGACACAGTCGAGAAAAATGACGAAATTGCCGCCGACGCAATTTTTATTTCCGATCGAACTGCCAAATTTCAGCCAATTCCGACACAGTCGAGAAAAATGACGAAATTGCCGCCGACGCAATTTTTATTTCCGATCGAACTGCCAAATTTCAGCCAATTCCGACACAGTCGAGAAAAATGACGAAATTGCCGCCGACGCAATTTTTATTTCCGATCGAACTGCCAAATTTCAGCCAATTCCGATACAGTCTAGAAAAATGACAAAATTTCCCCCGGCATGGTTTTTGTTTCCGATCAACCTGTCAAATTTTAGCCCATTCCGACAAAGTCGCGAAAAATGACGAAATTAAACCCGGCGCGGTTTTTGTTCCCGATCATCCTGTCAAATTTGAGCCAATTCCGACACAGTCGAGAAAAATGATGTAATTGCCCCTGCGCGATTTTTACTTCAGATCAAACTGCCAAATTTCAGCCAATTCCGACACAGTCGAGAAAAATGACGAAACTGCCCCCGGCGCGGTTTTGTTTCCGATCAACAAGTCAAATTTCTGCCAATTCCGACACAGTCGTGGAAAATGACGAAATTACACCCGGCGCGATTTTTGTCCACGATAAAGCAGTCAAATTTCAGCCAATTCCGACACAGTCGAGAAAAATGACGAAATTGCCCCCAGCGCGATTTTTGTTTCCGATCAACAAGTCAAATTTTAGACATTCCGACACAGTCGCGAAAAATGCCGAAATTGCCCCGACCGCGATTTTTGTTTCCGATCAATCAGTCAAATTTGAGCCCATTCCGACACCGTCACGAAAAATGACGAAATTGCCCCGACCGCGATTTTTGTTTCCGATCAACCTGTCAAATTTGAGCCCATTCCGACACAGTCGAGAAAAATGACGAAATTGCCCCCGGCGCGATTGTTGTTTCCGATCAACAAGTCAAATTTTAGACATTCCGACACAGTCGCGAAAAATGACGAAATTGCCCCGACCGCGATTTTTGTTTCCGATCAACCAATCAAATTTTAGCCAATTTCGACACAGTCGTGAAAAATGACAAAATTAACCCGGCGCGATCTTTGTTTCCGATCGTTCGGTCAAATTTGAGCCCATTCCGACACAGTCGAGAAAAATGACGAAATTGCCCCCGGCGCGATTTTTATTTCAGATCAAACTGCCAAATTTCAGTCAATTCTGACACAATCGAGAAAAATGACGAAATTCCCCCGGCGCGATTTTTATTTCAGATGAAATTGGAAAATTTCAGCCAATTCCGACACAGTCGAGAAAAATGACGAAATTGCCCCCGACCAGGTTTTTGTTTCCGATCAAACAGTCAAATTTTCGCCAATTCCGACACAGTCGCGGAAAATGACGAAATTCCACCCGGCGCTATTTTTGTTCCCGATCAACCGGTAAAATTTGAGCACATTCCGACACAGTCGAGAAAAATGACGAAATTGCCCCCGGCGAGAATTTTGTTTCCGATCAACCTGTCAAATTTTAGCCAATTCCGACACAGTCGAGAAAAATGACGAAATTGCCCCCGGCGCGATTTTTGTTTACGATCGACCTGTCAAATTTCAGCCAATTCCGACACTGTCGCCAAAATTGACGAAATTACACCTGGCGCGATTTTTGTCCCCGATAAACCTGTCAAATTTCAGCCAATTCCGACGCAGTTGAGAAAAATGACGAAATCGCCCCTGCGCGATTTTTGTTTCCGATCAACCAGTCAAATTTAAGCCAATTTCGACACAGTCGCGAAAAATGATGAAATTACACCCGGTGATATTTTTGTTCCCGATCAACCAGTCAAATTTGAGCCCATTCCGACACAGTCGAGAAAAATGGCGAAATTGCCCCCGGCGAGATTTTTGTTTCCGATCAACCTGTCAAATTTTAGCCAATTCCGACACAGTCTCGAAAAATGATGAAATTGCCGCCGGTGCAATTTTTATGTCCGATTAAACTGCCAAATTTCAGCCAATTCCGACACAGTCGGGAAAAATGACGAAATTGCCCTCGGCGCGGTTTTTGTTTTCGATCGGCAAGTCAAATTTTAGTCAATTCCAACACAGTCGTGAAAAATGACGAAATTACACCCGGCGCGATTTTTGTTCCCGATAAACCTGTCAAATTTGAGCCCATTCCGACACAGTCTAGAAAAATGACGAAATTCCCCCCGGCGCGATTTTTGTTTCCGATCAACCAGTCAAATTTTAACCAATTCCGACACAGTCGAGAAAAATGACGAAATTGCCCCCGGCGCGATTTTTGTTTTCGATCAACCTGTCAAATTTGAGCCCAATCCGACACAGTCGAGAAAAATGACGAAATTGCCCCCGGCGCGATTTTTCTTTCAGATTAAACTGCCAAATTTCTTCCAATTTCGACACTGTCGAGAAAAATGACGAAATTGCCCCCGGCGTGGTTTTTGTTTCCGATCAAGAAGTCAAATTTCAGCCAATTCCGACACTGTCGCGAAAAATGACGAAATTACACCCGGCGCGATTTTTGTTCCCGATCAACCTGTCAAATTTGAGCCTATTCCGACACAGTCGCGAAAAATGACGAAATTCCCCCCGGCGCGATTTTTATTTTAGATCAATCTGTCAAATTTCAGCCATTTCCGACACAATCGAGAAAAATGACGAAATTACCCCCGGCGCGATTTTTGTTTCCGATCAACCAATCAAATTTTAGCCAATTACGACACAGTCGCAAAAAATGACGAAATTACACCCGGCGCGATATTTGTTCCCGATAAATCTGTCAAATTTCAGCCAATTCCGACACTGTCGAGAAAAATGACGAAATTGCCCCCGGCGCGGTTTTGTTTCCGATCAACAAGTCAAATTTCAGCCAATTGCGACACTGTCGCAAAAAATGACGAAATTACACCCGGCGCGATATTTGTTCCCAATAAATCTGTCAAATTTCAGCCAATTCCGACACTGTCGAGAAAAATGACGAAATTGCCCCCGGCGCGATTTTTATTTCAGATCAAACTTTCAAATTTCAGCCAATTCCGACACAATCGAGAA
>NW_019266854.1:0-6594 GCF_002742605.1 Olea europaea var. sylvestris
AATGCTAGTCTAATTCGATTGGAATCGAGCCAATGAAAAGTGGTTTTTGATTTCATGATAACATTGGGTTTGTTTGTCTTTGGTGAATTTCTAGTCTAATTCGATTGGAATCGAGTCGATGAAAAGTGGTTTTTGATTTCATGATAACATCGGGTTTGTTCGTCTTTAGCAAATTGTTAGTCTAATTCGACTGGAATCGTGCCAACTAAAAGTGGTTTTTGATTACATGATAACTTCGGGTTTGTTCATTTTTGGCAAATTGCTAGTCTAATTCGATTGGAATCGAGCCAATGAAAAGTGGTTTTTGATTTCATGATATCTTGGGTTTGATCATTTTTGGCGAAATGATAGTCTAATTCGATTGGAATCTAGCCAATGAAAAGTGATTTTTGATTTGATGATAACTTCGGGTTTGTTCATTTTTGATGAATTGCTAGTCTAATTCGATTGGTATCGAGCCAATGAAAAGTGGTTTTTGATTTCATGATAACTTCGGATTTGTTTATTTTTGACGAATTGCCAACTTAATTCGATTAGAATCGAACCAATGGAAAGTGGCTTTCGATTTCATGATAACTTCGGGTATTTTCATTTTTTGCGAAATGCTAGTCTATTTCGATTGGAATCGAGCAAATAAAAAGTGGTTTTTGATTTCAAAATAAGAACAGGTTTGTTCGTCTTTAGCAAATTGCTAGTCTAATTCGATTGGAATCGAGCCAATGAAAAGTGGTTTTTGATTTCATGATAACTTCAGGTTTGTTCGTTTATGGCAAATTGCTAGTCTAATTCGATTGGAATCGAGCCAATGAAAGTGGCTTTTAATTTCATGATAACTTCGGATTTTTTCATTTTTGGAGAAATGCAATTGGAATCGAGCTGATGAAAAGTAGTATTTGATTTCATGATAACTTCAGTATTGATCTTTTTCGGCAAACTACTAGTCTAATTCAATTGGAATCGATCCAATGAAAAGTGGTATTTGATTTCATGATAGCTTCAGGATTGATCTTTTTCGGCTAACTACTAGTCTAATTCAATTGGAATCGAGCAAATGAAAAGTGTTTTTGATTTCATGATAACTTCAGGTTTTTTCGTTTTTGGTGAATTGCTAGTCTAATTCGATTAGAATCGAGCCAATGAAAAGAGGATTTTGATTTAATGATAACATCGGGTTTGTTCGTCTTTGGCAAATTACTAGTCTAATTCGATTGGAATCGAGCCAATGAAAAGTGGTTTTTTGATTTCATGACAACATCGGGTTTGTTCGTCATTGGCAAATTACTAGTCTAATTCGATTGGAATCGAGCCAACGAAAAGTGTTTTTTGATTTCATGATAACATCGGGTTTGTTCGTCGTTGGCAAATTGCTAGTCTAATTAGATTGGAATCGAGCCAACGAAAAGTGGTTTTTGATTTCATGATAACTTCGGGTTTGTTCATCTTTGGCGAATTGCTAGTCTAATTCGATTAGAATCGTGCCAATGAAAACTAGTTTTTGATTTCATGATGGCTTCGGGTTTGTTCGCTTTTGATGAATTGCTAGTCTAATTTGATTGGAATCGAACCAATGAAAAGTGGCTTTCGTTTCATGATAACTTTGGATTTTTTGATTTCTGGCGAAATGCTAGTCGAATTCGATTGGAATCGAGCCAACGAAAAGTGGTTTTTGATTTCATGATAACTTCGGGTTTGTTCATTTTTGGCGAAATGCTAGTCTAAGTCGATTGGAATCTAGCCAATGAAAAGTGGTTTTTGATTTCATGATAACTTCGGGTTTGATCATTTTCGACAAATTGCTAGTCTAATTCTATTAGAATCGAGCTAATGAAAAGAGGCTTTTGATTTAATGATAACATCGGGTTTGCTCGTCTTTGGCAAATTTCTAGTCTAATTCGATTGGAATTGAGCTAATGAAAAGTGATTTTTGATTTCATGATAACATCGGGTTTGTTCATCTTTGGCAAATTGCTAGTCTAATTTGATTGGAATCAAGCCGACTAAAAGTGCTTTTTGATTTCATGATAACTTCGGGTTTTTTCGTTTTTGCCAAATTGCTAGTCTAATTCGATTGGAATCGAGCCAATGAAAAGTTATTTTTGATTTCATGGTAACTTCGGGTTTGTATGTTTTTGGCGATTTGCTTGTCTAATTCGATTGGAATCGAGCCAATGAAAAGTGGTTTTTTGATTTCATGATAACATCGGGTTTGTTCGTGTTTGGCGAATTGCTTGTCAAATTCGATTGGCATCGAGCCAATGAAAAGTGGTTTTTTTGATTTCATGATAACATCGGGTTTGATTCGTTTCCCCCAATCTAAATGAAACATTGTCCTCAATGTAAAGATTAAATGTGCAAAATATATGAAGGACAATAAGGAGCAAAATTTTGAACTAAGGGACGGGTTTTGAGCTTTACTTGGAAAGTCTACATAAACTTGGCCTAAATGATCCTTCAATTTCATTAGTGAAAAAAAAGTGTCAATAAAAGAAACACACCTAAAGTTGAAGTGTTGTTGTTGTTGGTTTAAGCTCCCCCAAACCAAGTTGCTCATACACAGAAAAAGGTAATAGATTAACACTAGCACAAAGATCAAGCAAAGCACGCTCTATCCTATTATTCCCAATCACACAAGAAATTGTTGGACAACTAGGATCTTTGAATTTAAGTGGAGTGTTTTGTTGAATGATTGAGCTCACCTTCTCTGTCAAAAATGCTTTTGTTGAACATTAAGTTTCCTCTTGACAGTGCACAAGTCTTTTAAAATTTTTGCATATGGCAGAACTTGTTTGATTGCATCCAATAATAGTTTGTTAATTTTAACTTGTTTGAAAAATTCAAAAATTTTAGAATTATGGTTAAGTTTTGAAATTGGTTGCAATCGTTGAGGAAATGGAGCTGGAATGGGACATTTTTAAACAATAGGTTCAGAAACGATTTTTTCTTCACTTTTGGAAGTGTCATTTTCTTGCTTTCAAATCCCACCCGATTTTGGTTCTTTTGAAGGGATGGTTTTGTCAGTAATTTTTCCACTACGAAGAGTCATAATGGAGTTGGCATTTTCTTGTTGACTTTTAGAAGAACTAGAAGCATTTACATTAAATTGCCCAGAAGGATTTGGTTGAGATTGAGCAGGAAATTTGCCTTTCTCTTGAGAACGCAAGGAAGAGGTCAACGAAGAAAGTGTGTTCTTGATTTCATTGATGGCTTGTGAAGTTTGATTATTAATATTTTCTTGTCCTTGCATAAAAGATTGTAATCTTTCCTCAAGAGTCTTTGATTGTGGTGGTGGAAAAGAAGGAAATTTTGAAAGCCCTTGAGGTTGTGATAAATGAACACGATTATCATCTCTCCAACTAAAGTTGGGATGATTTCTCCATTGCTGATTATATGTTTCTAAGTATGGAAAAGAAAATTGCTTTTTGAAAGTGTTCATAGCATTGGTTTGATCATGCAAAACTTCTTTGAAAACTGGGATGTTAGGACAATCATGCGTAAGATGACAAAAAGTTTCACAAATAGCACAAATTTCATCATTTTGCACGGATTTAACTTCCTTTACCTTCCTTAATTCCATAGCTTCAACCTTTCAAGACAAACAAGCAATCCTAGCATTTAGATCATCATCTTGACGCAATTGATATTTTCCTCCACTAGAACTAGCAAGACTAGATCTAATTGAGTTTTCGATTGGTTTTACTGTTTGCCAAGATTGAGAATTTTCAGCGAGATGATCTAGAAATTCCAAAGCTTCATCTGGATCTTGATCTAAAAATTCACCATTGCACATCGTTTCTACAAATTGTTTTGTTTCAGGAGTTAGGCCCTTATAAAAGAAACTTATAGTACACCATTTTTCAAAACCATGATGTGGGCATGTATTTAACAAATCTTTAAATCTTTCTAAACATTGAAAGTACGCTTCATTGGTTTTTGAGAAAAATTTTGGATTTGTCTTTTCAAAACGTTAGTTTTATGTGCTGGAAAGAATTTCTTCAAAAACTCACTTTCCATTTCTTGCCATGTGCCAATCGACCTAGGTTTTAAAGAGTTAAGCCAAGTTTTTGCTTTATCTTTTAGAGAAAAAGGAAACAATTTCAACTTAACAATTTCGTTGGAACAAGTTTGATCGTTAAATGTTGCACATACTTCCTCAAATTCTTTAAGATGCAAATATCGACTTTCGGATTCTAAGCCATGAAAATTAGGAAGTAATGGAATCATACCCGGGTTGAATCGAAAATTATTAGCATTAAGAGGGAAAATGAAACATGAAGGAGCAGAATTTCGAGGAGGTTGCAAGTAATCACGCATGGTTCGTGCTTGTTGGTTTTCATTTTCATCATGTACACTTTCATTATCAGCCATGGTGGAAGATGTGAGTGAGTGTTGAGTTGAGTCAAATAAATTACTAAAGAAAGTTTCACAATTATCTTTAACTAAACGATGAGAATTAAATTCACGATACCAATATGACATAAAATAACATAAATAGAAGTAAAGAACGAAAATTAGGTGGCATAGCCAACCTATAATAAGAACAAAAATTAGGAGGCATGGCCAACCATAAAATAATGTAAAAAACAAAAATTAGGTGGCATAGCCAACCATATAATAAAGAAACGGCAGATCGGGAGGCTCGGCCTTCCCTTTAAAGAAATAAAATAAACAGAAAATAAAAAAGAAGGAGGCTCGGCCTTCCTTTAAAGTAAAATAACTAAAGTAATAAGATTGAAAAAGGAACGAGTGTACCTGATTTATGAAGATTATGACAGAGAAGAAAACCTCACAGAAAGTAGGAGAAAATAATCCTTGACGTAAATTCCGGGCAACGGCGCCAAAAACTTGCTACAACTTTAAGGTTGCAAACCCAAGTGCAGGTTGTCGCAAGTAGTAAATCTCGGAAGTTCGAGGTCGAGCCACAGCGAATTGGAAGGATATAAACTAGTCTGTGTGTAGTAAACGGTTTGTGGAAATACGACGAAGATGAACACTAGAGCGTCGGGGATTCACATCGGATAATTGAGTAGAAATTGCCCTTGATCTTTAATTTAACTCATATGAAAATTAACTAAGGAATGATCTCACATGGAAGATAAAACATTAATCACAAATATACTAAATGATAGATCTTGATAATTATTTGAGAGAATATGTCAAAATAAGTTGTTGGTATGTAAACCAAAACCAAAACCATTTGTAGAACATAAACTTCAACCAAGTAAGAAGATGAACATTGAAGAACAAAATGAAAGATCAAAGACAATGCTATGCATTCACCAAAGTGTCACCCCTAGCTCTAGCTAATGGTTTAGAAATACATAATGAAATGTTACGAAGAAAATGAAGGAAACTAGAATATCATGGAGTGGATTTTATTCTTCTCAAAATCGTGGCCAAGGTCCCCTTTTATAGGCAAAGGAACATCAAAATTCAAGTAGGCAACGCAACTTGTTTCTGGCCAGCTTCAAGATAGCTAGAACATGAAAATTGATGCCAATTTTCAGATATATTTTACAGCGAATTTGGACTTATGATAAACAGATAAATTATTTCCACTTGAGTTATCTTTCCATTGGTTCAAATATCAGGTTCATTCGATCTATATAACTCCAGATATGACAAAAACAATGAGTGCTGCTTCACAGGTAACAAGCTGTAATTTGTATAGTAATTTTGGTTGCCTTGTGATATGAATTAGACTTTTTCGAAAACATGAAAGTTGTAGTAAAATGCTTTATCTTTCCAACCTAAATTGAATCACCTCGATCCAATCTCTGCAGCTCAAGTTATGATTATTTTATCGATAGCTGCTTCTTGCTTGAGACAGACACTATTTTTGACTTTTCAACATTATTTTCCTTCACTTGGTCCACTTATTCTAAATTGGAAATACATGTGAAATACATCAAATAGATACTCTTTCAAATGTATAATACTCATGCCGACATGTATGTAAATACATATTTCAATTAATTACATTTTTAACCATGTATTTATGGAAATTGAAATTACGGCAAGAGAATTAAAATTAGAGACTAACAATAGTGCTTTTAAACAAACTGAATGTAAAATACCTTGTAAATGATATATCTTTGAAGCACTTTTAGAGGCTACTCATTTGGGTTTGTTCATTTTTGGCGAAATGCTAGTCTAATTCGATTGGAATCGAGCCAATGAAAAGAGGTTTTTGATTCCATGAAAACATCGGCTTCGTTCGTCTTTGGCAAATTGCTAGTCTAATTCGATGGGAATCGAGCCAATGAAAAGTTGTTTTTGATTTCATGATAACTTCGGGTTTGTTCATTTTTGGAGAATTGCTGGTCTAATTCGATTGGACTCGAGCCAACGAAAAGTGGTTTTTGATTTCATGATAACATCGGGCTTGTTCGTCTTTGGCAATTTGCTAGTCTAATTCGATTGGAATCGAGCCAACGAAAAGTGTTTTTTATTTCACGATAACTTCGGGTTTGTTCGTTTTTGGCAAATTACTAGTCTAATTAAATTGGAATCGAGCCAATGAAAACTGGATTTTGATTTCATGATAACTTCGAGTTTGTTCATTTTTGGCGAAATGCTAGTCTAATTCGATTGAAA
>NW_019266855.1:0-6591 GCF_002742605.1 Olea europaea var. sylvestris
ACAAAAATCGCGCCGGGGGCAATTTCGTCATTTTTCTCGACGGTGTCGGAATCGGCTAAAATTTGACAGATTAATCGGAAACACAAATCGCGGCGGGGGCAATTTTGTCATTTTTCGCGACGGTGTCGAAATCGGCTAAAATTTGACAGATTGATCGGAAACAAAAATCGTGCCGGGGACAATTTCGTCATTTTTCCCGACGGTGTCGCAATCGCCTAAAATTTTACAAATTAATCGGAAACAAAAATCGCGCCGGGGGCAATATCGTTATTCTTCGCGACGGTGTCGAAATAGGCTAAAATTTGACAAATTGATCGGCAACAAAAATCGCGCCGGGGCAATTTCGTCATTTTTCGCGACGGTGTCGAAATGGGCTAAAATTTGAATGATTGATCGGAAACAAAAATCGCGCCGGGGGCAATTTCGTCATTTTTCGCGACGGTGTCGAAATGGGCTAAAATTTGAATGATTGATCGGAAACAAAAATCGCGCCGGGGGCAATTTCGTCATTTTTCGTGACGTTGTCGGAATCGGCTAAAATTTGATAGATTGATCGGAAACAAAAATCGCGCCAGGGACAATTTCCTCATTTTCCACGACGGTGTCAGAATGGGCTTAAATTTGACCGATTGATCGGATACAAAAATTGCGCCGGGGTAATTTCGTCATTTTTCGCGACGGTGTCGGAATCCGCTAAAATTTGACAGATTGATCGGAAACAAAAATCGCGCCGGTGGCAATTTCGTCATTTTTCGCGACGGTGTCGGAATGGGCTAAAATTTGAATGATTGATAGGAAACAAAAACCGCGCCGGGCGCAATTTCGTCATTTTTCGTGACGGTGTCGGAATCGGCTAAAATTTGACAGATTGATCGGAAACAAAAATCGCGCCGGGGACAATTTCCTCATTTTTCGCGACGTTGTCAGAATGGGCTTAAATTTGACTGATTGATCGGATACAAAAATCGCGCCGGAGGTAATTTCGTCATTTTTCGCGACGGTGTCGGAATGGGCGAAAATTTGACAGATTGATCGGAAACAAAAATCGCGCCGGGGGCAATTTCGTCATTTTTCCCGACGGTGTTGGAATCGGCTAAAATTTTACAGATTGATCGGAAACAAAAATCGCACCGGGACAATTTCATCATTTTTCGCTATGGTGTCGGAATCGGCTAAAATTGACTGATTGATCCGAAACAAAAATCGCAACGGGGGCAATTTCGTCTTTTTTCGCGACGGTGTCGGAATCGGTTAAAATTTAACAAATTAATCGGAAACAAAAATCATGTCGGCGGCAATTTCGTCATTTTTCGCGATGGTGTCGGAATCGGCTAAAATTTGACAAATTAATCGGAAACAAAAAACGCGCCTGGGGCAATTTCGTCATTTTTCGCGACGGTGTCTGAATGGACTGAAACTGGCAGCTTGAATGGAAACAAAATTGCGCCGGGGGCAATTTCGTCATTTTTCGCGACGTTGTCGAAATCAACTGAAATTTGGCAGGTTGATCAGAAACAAAAGCCGTGCAGTCGACAATTTAGTCATTTTTCGCGACGGTGTCGGAATGGGCTAAAATTCGATAGGTTCATCGGAAACAAAAATCGCGCCGGGGGAAATTTCGTTATTTTTTGCGACGGTGTCGGAATGAGCTTAAATTTGACTGATTGATCGGAAACAAAAATCGCGCCGGGGCAATTTCGTCATTTTTCGCGACGGTGTCGGAATGGACTAAAATTTGACTGATTGATTGGAAACAAAAATTGCGCCGTTGGCAATTTTGTCATTTTTCGCGACGGTGTCGGAATCGGCTAAAATTTGACTGATTGATCGGAAACAAAAATCGCGTCGGGGGCAATTTCGTCATTTTTCGCGACGGCGTCGGAATGGACTAAAATTTGATTGATTGATCGAAAACAAAAATTGTGCCGTTGGCAATTTCGTCATTTTTCGCGACGGCGTCGGAATCGGCTAAAATTTGACAGATTGATCGAAAACAAAAATCGCGCCGGGGATAATTTCGTTATTTTTCACGAAGGTGTCGGAATCGGCTAAAATTTGACTGATTGATCGGAAACAAAAATCGCGCCGAGGACAATTTCGTCATTTTTCCAGACGGTGTCGCAATCGGCTAAAATTTTACAGATTAATCGTAAACAAAAATCGCGCCGGGGGCAATTTCGTTATTTTTCGCGACGGTATCGGAATCGGCTAAAATTTGACTGATTGATCGGAAACAAAAATCGCGCCGGGGTCAATTTCGTCATTTTTCGCGACGGTGTCGGAATCGGCTAAAATTTGACAGATTGATCGGAAACAAAAATCACAACGGGGGAATTTCGTCATTTTTCGCGACGGTATCGGAATCGGCTAAAATTTGACAGATTGATTGGAAAAAAAATCGCGCCGGGGACAATTTCGTCATTTTTCCCGAATGTGTCGCAATCGCCTAAAATTTTACAGATTAATCGGAAACAAAAATCGCGCCGGGGGCAATTTCGTCATTTTTCGCGACGGTGTCGGAATCGGCTAAAATTTGACAGATTAATCGAAAACAAAAATCGCTCCGGGGACAATTTTGTCATTTTTCGCGACGGTGTCGGAATCGGCTAAAATTTGACTGATTGATCGGAAACAAAAATCGCGCCGAGGACAATTTCGTCATTTTTCCAGACGGTGTCGCAATCGGCTAAAATTTTACAGATTAATCGTAAACAAAAATCGCGCCGGGGGCAATTTCGTTATTTTTCGCGACGGTATCGGAATCGGCTAAAATTTGACTGATTGATCGGAAACAAAAATCGCGCCGGGGTCAATTTCGTCATTTTTCGCGACGGTGTCGGAATCGGCTAAAATTTGACAGATTGATCGGAAACAAAAATCACAACGGGGGAATTTCGTCATTTTTCGCGACGGTATCGGAATCGGCTAAAATTTGACAGATTGATTGGAAAAAAAATCGCGCCGGGGACAATTTCGTCATTTTTCCCGAATGTGTCGCAATCGCCTAAAATTTTACAGATTAATCGGAAACAAAAATCGCGCCGGGGGCAATTTCGTCATTTTTCGCGACGGTGTCGGAATGGGTAAAAATTTGACAAACTGATCGGAAACAAAAATCGCGCCGTGCGCCATTTCGTCATTTTTGACGATGGTGTCGGAATCGGCTAAAATTTAACCGGTTGATCGAAACAAGAATCGCGCCAGGGGCTATTTTGTCATTTTTCGCGACGGTGTCGGAATGGGCTAAAATTTGATAGGTTGATCGGAAACAAAAATCGTGCCGGGGGCAATTTCTTCATTTTTTGTGACGGTGTCGGAATCGGCTAAAATTTGACTGATTGAATGGAAACAAAAATCCCGCCGGGTGCAATTTCGTTATTTTTCTCGATGGTGTCGGAATTGGCTAAAATTTGACAGATTAATCGGAAAAAAAAAATTGCGCCGGGGTAATTTCGTCATTTTTCGCGACGGTGTCGAAATTGGTAAAAATTTGACAAATCGATCGGAGACAAAAATCGCGCAGTGGGCAATTTCGTCATTTTTCACGATGGTGTCGGAATCGGCTTAAATTTAACCGATTGATCGAAACAAAAATCGCGCCAGGGGCAATTTCGTCATTTTTCGAGACGGTGTCGGAATGGGCTAAAATTTGATAGGTTGATCGGAAACAAAAATCGCGCCGGGGGCAATTTCGTCATTTTTTTCGACGGTGTCGGAATCGGCTAAAATTTGACTGATTAATCGGAAAAAAAAATCGCGCCGAGGGCAATTTCGTCATTTTTCGCGACCGTGTCGAAATCGGCTAAAATTTGACAGATTCATCGGAAACAAAAATCGCGCCGGGGGCAATTTCGTCCTTTTTCGCGACGGTGTCGAAATCGGCTAAAATTTGACAGATTCATCGGAAACAAAAATCGCGCCGGGGGCAATTTCGTCCTTTTTCGCGACGGTGTCGAAATCGGCTAAAATTTGACAGATTCATCGGAAACAAAAATCGCGCCGGGGGCAATTTCGTCCTTTTTCGCGACGGTGTCGAAATCGGCTAAAATTTGACAGATTCATCGGAAACAAAAATCGCGCCGGGGGCAATTTCGTCATTTTTCGCGACGGTGTCGGAATCGGCTAAAATTTGACATATTAATTGGAAACAAAAATCGCGCCGGGGGCAATTTCGTCATTTTTCGCGACGTTGTCGAAATTGGCTAAAATTTGACAAATTGATCAGAAACAAAAATCGTGCCAGGGACAATTTCGTCATTTTTCCCGACGGTGTCGCAATCGCCTAAAATTTTACAGATTAATCGGAAACAAAAATCGCGCCGGGGGCAATTTCGTCATTTTTCGCGACGGTGTCGGAATCGACTAAAATTTGACTGATTGATCGGAAACAAAAATCGCGCTGGGGGCAATTTCGTAATATTTCGCGACGGTGTCGGAATCGGCTAAAATTTGACTGATTGATCGGAAACAAAAATCGCGCTGGGGGCAATTTCGTAATATTTCGCGACGGTGTCGGAATCGGCTAAAATTTGACTGATTGATCGGAAACAAAAATCGCGCTGGGGGCAATTTCGTAATATTTCGCGACGGTGTCGGAATCGGCTAAAATTTGACTGATTGATCGGAAACAAAAATCGCGCTGGGGGCAATTTCGTAATATTTCGCGACGGTGTCGGAATCGGCTAAAATTTGACTGATTGATCGGAAACAAAAATCGCGCTGGGGGCAATTTCGTAATATTTCGCGACGGTGTCGGAATCGGCTAAAATTTGACTGATTGATCGGAAACAAAAATCGCGCTGGGGGCAATTTCGTAATATTTCGCGACGGTGTCGGAATCGGCTAAAATTTGACTGATTGATCGGAAACAAAAATCGCGCTGGGGGCAATTTCGTAATATTTCGCGACGGTGTCGGAATCGGCTAAAATTTGACTGATTGATCGGAAACAAAAATCGCGCTGGGGGCAATTTCGTAATATTTCGCGACGGTGTCGGAATCGGCTAAAATTTGACTGATTGATCGGAAACAAAAATCGCGCTGGGGGCAATTTCGTAATATTTCGCGACGGTGTCGGAATCGGCTAAAATTTGACTGATTGATCGGAAACAAAAATCGCGCTGGGGGCAATTTCGTAATATTTCGCGACGGTGTCGGAATCGGCTAAAATTTGACTGATTGATCGGAAACAAAAATCGCGCTGGGGGCAATTTCGTAATATTTCGCGACGGTGTCGGAATCGGCTAAAATTTGACTGATTGATCGGAAACAAAAATCGCGCTGGGGGCAATTTCGTAATATTTCGCGACGGTGTCGGAATCGGCTAAAATTTGACTGATTGATCGGAAACAAAAATCGCGCCGGGGGCAATTTCGTAATATTTCGCGACAATGTCTGAATCGGCTTAAATTTGACTGATTGATCGGAAATAAAATCGCGCCGGGGGCAATATCGTAATGTTTCGCGACGGTGTCGGAATCGGCTAAAATTTGACAGATTGATCGGAAACAAAAATCGCGCCGGGGGCAATTTAGTCATTTTTCGCGACGGTGTCGGAATCGACTAAAATTTGATTATTTGATCGGAAACAAAAATTGCACCGGGGGTTGACTGATTGATCGGAAACAAAAATCGCGCCGGGGGCAATTTCGTAATTTTTCGCGACGGTGTCGGAATCGGCTAAAATTTGACTGATTGATCGGAAACAAAAATCGCGCCGGGGGCAATTTCGTCATTTTTCGCGACGGTGTCGGAATCGGCTAAAATTTGACTGATTGATCGGAAACAAAAATCGCGCCGGGGGCAATTTCGTCATTTTTCGCGACGTTGTCGGAATCGGCTAGAATTGGAATGATTGATCGGAAACAAAAATCGCGCCGGGGGCAATTTCGTCATTTTTCGCGACGGTGTCGGAATCGGCTAAAATTTGACTGATTGATCGGAAACAAAAATAGCACCGGGGGCAATTTCGTAATTCGGTGTCGGAATCGACTAAAATTTGACTGATTGATCGGAAACAAAAATCGCACTGGGGGCAATTTCGTAATTCGGTGTCGGAATCGGCTATAATTTGACTGATTGATCGGAAATAAAAATCGCGACTGGGGCAATTTCGTCATTTTTCGCGACGGTGTCGGAATCAGCTAGGATTGGAACGATTGATCGGAAACAAAAATCGCGCCGGGGGCTATTTCGTAATATTTCGCGACGGTGTTGAAATCGGCTAAAATTTGATTGATTGATCGGAAACAAAAATCGCGACGGGGGTAATTTCGTAATTTTTCGCGACGGTGTCGGAATCGGCTAGAATTGGAATGATTGATCGGAAACAAAAACCGCACCGGGGGCAATTTCGTAATTCGGTGTCGGAATCGGCTAGAATTGGAATGATTGATCGGACACAAAAATCGCGCCGGGGGCAATTTCGTAATATTTCGCGACGGTGTCGGAATCGGCTTAAATTTGAATGATTGATCGGAAACAAAAATCGCGCTGAGGGCAATTTCTTAATTTTTCGCGACGGTGTCTGAATCGGCTAAAATTTGACTGATTGATCGAAAACAAAAATCGCGCCGGGGGCAATTTCGTCATT
>NW_019266856.1:0-6590 GCF_002742605.1 Olea europaea var. sylvestris
AAACAAAAACCGCGCAGGGGGCAATTTCGTCATTTTTCGCTACTGTGTCGGAATGGGCTAAAATTCGACAGGTTGATCGGAAAATAAAAATCTCGCCGGGGTCAAATTCGTCGTTTTTCGCGACTGTGTCGGAATGGGCTCAAATTTGACAGGTTGATCGTGAACAAAAATCGTGCCGGGTAAATTTCGTCATTTTTCGCAACTATGTCGGAATTGGCTAAAATTTGACAGGTTGATCGGAAACAAAAACCACGCCTGGGGCAATTTCGTCATTTTTCGCGACTGTGTCGGAATGGGCTAAAATTTGACGGGTTGATCGGAAACAAAAACCTCGCCAGGGGAAGTTTCGTCATTTTTCTCGACTGTGTCGGAATGGGCTGAAATTTGGCAGGTTGATCGGAAATAAAAATCGCGCCGGGGGCTATTTTGTCATTTTTCTGGACTGTGTCGGAATGGGCTAAAATTTGCCTGGTTGATCGGACACAAAAACTACGCCAGGCGCAATTTCGTCATTTTTCGCGACTGTGTCGGAATGGGCTAAAATTTGACAGGTTGATCGGGAAAAAAAATCGTACCGGGGGCAATTTCGCCATTTTTTCGTGACTATGTCGGAATGGGCTAAAGTTTGACAGGTTGATCGGAAATGAAAATCACGCTGGGGTCAATTTCGTCATTTTTCGCGACTGTGTCGGAATGGGCTCAAATTTGACAGGTTGATCGGGAACAAAAATCGTGCCGGGTGAATATCGTCATTTTTCGCAACTGTGTCGGAATTGGCTAAATTTTGACAGGTTGATCGGAAACAAAAATCGCGCCGGGGTCAATTACGTCATTTTTCGCGACTGTGTCGGAATCGGTTCAAATTTGACTGGTTGATTGGAAACAAAAATCGCGCCGGGGGCAATTTCGTCATTTTTCGCGACTGTGTCGGAATGGGCTAAAATTTGACAGGTTGATCGGAAACAAAAATCGCGTCGAGGGCAATTTCTTCATTTTTGTGGACAGTGTCGGAATCGGCTAAAATTTGACTGGTTGATCGGAAACTAAAGCTGCGCCAGGGGCAATTTCGTCATTTTTCACGATGATGTCGGAATGGGCTAAAATTTAACTGGTTTATCGGAAATAAAAAACCGCGCCGGGGGCAATTTCGTCATTTTTCGCGACTGTGTCGGAATGGGCTAAAATTTGATAGTTTGATCGGAAACGAAAATTGCGCCAGGGTCAATTTCGTCATTTTTCGCAACTGTGTCGGAATTGCCTCAAATTTGACAGGTTGATCGGGAACAAAAATCGTGGCGGGTGAATATCGTTATTTTTCGCAGTTATGTCGGAATTGGCTAAAATTTGAATGGTTGATCGGAAACAAAAATCGCGACGTGGGCAATTTCTTCATTTTTCGCGACTGTGTCGAAATGGGCTAAAATTTGACAGGTTGATCGGAAACAAAAATCGCGCCGGGGGCAATTTCGTCATTTTTCGCGACTGTGTCGGAATGGGCTAAAATTTGACAGGTTGATCGTGAACAAAAATCGTGCCGAGGGCAATTTCTTCATTTTTTTGGATTGTGTCGGAATCGGCTAAAATTTGACTGGTTGATCTGAAACTAAAGCTGCACCAGGGGCAATTTCGTCATTTTTCGCGATGATGTCGGAATGGGCTAAAATTTGACTGGTTTATCGGAAATAAAAATCGCCCCGGGGGCAATTTCGTCATTTTTCGCGACTGTGTCGGAATGGGCTAAAATTTGATAGTTTGATCGGAAACAAAAGTCGCGCCAGGGTCAATTTCGTCATTTTTCGCAACTGTGTCGGAATTGGCTCAAATTTGACAGGTTGATCGGGAACAAAAATCGTGGCGGGTGAATATCGTCATTTTTCGCAGTTGTGTCGGAATTGGCTAAAATTTGAATGGTTGATCGGAAACAAAAATCGCGTCGGGGTCAATTTCGTCATCTTTCGCGACTGTGTCGGAATGGGCTCAAATTTGACAGGTTGATCGGGAACAAAAATCGTGACGGGTGGATTTCGTCATTTTTCGCGACGATGTCGGAATGGGCTAAAATTTGATTGATTGATTGGAAACAAAAATTCCGTCGGGGACAATTTCGTCATTTTTCAAGACTGTGTCGGAATGGGCTCAAATTTGACAGGTTGATCGGGAACAAAAATCGTGCCGTGTGATTTTCGTCGTTTTTCGCAACTGTGTCGGAATTGGCTAAATTTTGACAGGTTGATCGGAAACAAAAATCGCGCCGGGGTCAATTTCGTCATTTTTCGCGACTGTGTCGGAATGGGTTGAAATTTCGCAGGTTGATCGGAAATAAAAATCGTACCAGAGGCAATTTCGTCGTTTTTCTGGACTGTGTCGAAATGGGCTAAAATTTGACTGGATGATCGGAAACTAAAATTACGCCAGGGGCAATTTCGTCATTTTTCGCGACTGTGTCGGATGGGCTAAAATTTGACAGGTTGGTCGGAAACAAAAATCGCGCCGGCGTCAATTTCGTCATTTTTCGCGACTGTGTCGGATGGGCTAAAATTTGACAGGTTGGTCGGAAACAAAAATCGCGCCGGCGTCAATTTCGTCATTTTTCGCGACTGTGTCGGAATGGGTTGAAATTTCGCAGGTTGATCGGAAATAAAAATCGTACCAGAGGCAATTTCGTCATTTTTCTGGACTTTGTCGAAATGGGCTAAAATTTGACTGGTTGATCGGAAACTAAAATTACGCCAGGGGCAATTTCGTCATTTTTCGCGATGATGTCGGAATGGGCTAAAATTTGACTGGTTGATTGGAAACAACAACCGCGTCGGGGGCAGTTTCGTCATTTTTCGCGACTGTGTTGGAACGGGCTAAAATTTAACTGGTTGATCGGAAACAAAAATCGCCCTGGGGTCAATTTCGTCATTTTTCGCGACTGTGTCGGAATGGGCTCAAACTTGACAGGTTGATCGGGAACAAAAATCGTACCGGGTGAATTTTGTCATTTTTCGCAACTGTGTCAAAATTGGCTAAAATTTGACAGGTTGATCGGAAACAAAAATCGCGGCGGGGGCAATTTCGTCATTTTTCGCGACTGTGTCGGAATTGGCTAAAATTTGACAGGTTGACCGGAAACAAAAATCGCGTCGAGGGAAATTTCGCCATTTTTCGCGACTGTGTCGGAATGGGCTAAAATTTGACTGGTTGATCGGAAACTAAAACTGCGCCGGGGCAATTTCGTCATTTTTCGCGACGATTTCGGAATGGGCTAAAATTTGACTGGTTGATCGAAAACAAAAATCGCGCCGGGGGCAGTTTCGTCATTTTTCGCGACTGTGCTGGAATTGGCTAAAATTTGACAGGTTGATCGGAAACAAAAATCGCGTAGGGGTCATTTTCGCGACTGTGTCGGAATGGGCTCATATTTGACAGGTTGATAGGAAACAAAAACCTCGCCAGGGTCAATTTCGTCATTTTTCTGGACTGTGTCGGAATGGGCTAAAATTTGACTGGTTGATCGAAAACAAAAATCGCGCCGGGGGCAGTGTGGTCATTTTTCGCGACTGTGTTGGAATTGGCTAAAATTTGACAGGTTGATCGGAAACAAAAACCGCGCCGGGGGCAATTTCGTCATTTTTCGCGACTGTGTCAGAATGGGCTAAAATTTGACAGGTTGATCGGAAACAAAAATCGCGCCGGGGACATTTTCGTCATTTTTTGAGACTGTGTCGGAATGGGCTCAAATTTGACAGGTTGATCGGAAACAAAAACCGCGCCGGGGGCAATTTCGTCATTTTTCGCGACTGTGTCAGAATGGACTAATATTTGACAGGTTGATCGGAAACAAAAATCGCGCCGGGGTCATTTTCGTCATTTTTCGTGACTGTATCGGAATGGGCTCAAATTTGACAGGTTGATCGGGAACAAAAATCGTGCCGGGTGAATTTCGTCATTTTTCGCAACTATGTCGGAATTGGCTAAAATTTTAGAGGTTGATCGGAAAAAAGTACCGCGCCGTGGGCAATTTCACGATTTTTCGCGACTGTGTCAGAATGGCCTAAAATTTGACACGTTGATCGGAAACAAAAATCGCGCCGGGGTCAATTTCGTCATATTTCTTGATTGTGTCGGAATGGGCTAAAATTTGACAGGTTGATCGGAAACAAAAATCGCCACGGGGGCAATTTCGTCATTTTTCGCTACTATGTCGGAATGGGCTAAAATTCGACAGGTTGATCGGAAACAAAAATCTCGCCTGGGGCAATTTCGTCATTTTTCGCGACTGTGTCGGAATGGGCTAAAATTTGACAGGTTGATCGGAAACAAAAATCGCCACGGGGGCAATTTCGTCATTTTTCGCTACTATGTCGGAATGGGCTAAAATTTGACAGGTTGATCGGAAACAAAAACCTCGCCTGGGGCAATTTCGTCATTTTTCGCGACTGTGTCGGAATGGGCTAAAATTTGACAGGTTGATCGGAAACAAAAACCTCGCCAGGGGAAGTTTCGTCATTTTTCTCGACTGTGTCGGAATGGGCTGAAATTTTGCAGGTTGATCGGAAATAAAAATCGCCCCGGGGGTAATTTCGTCATTTTTCTGGACTGTGTCGGAATGGGCTAAAATTTGCCTGGTTGATCGGACACAAAAACTACGCCAGGGTCAATTTCGTCATTTTTCGCGATGACGTCGGAATGGACTAAAATTTGACGGGTTGATCAGAAACAAAAATCGCGTCGGGCGCAATTTCGTCATTTTTCGCGACTGTGTCGGAATGGGCTAAAATTTGACAGGTTGATCGGAAACAAAAATCGTGCCGGGGGCAATTTCGCCATTTTTTGCGACTATGTCGGAATGGGCTAAAGTTTGACAGGTTGATCTGAAACGAAAATCACGCTAGGGTCAATTTCGTCATTTTTCGCGACTGTGTCGGAATGGGCTCAAATTTGACCGGTTGATTGGGAACAAAAATCGCGCCGGGTGAATATCGTCATTTTTCGCAACTGTGTCGGAATTGGCTAAATTTTGACAGGTTGATCGGAAACAAAAATCGCGCCGGGGTCAATTATGTCATTTTTCGCGACTGTGTCGGAATGGGTTCAAATTTGACAGGTTGATCGTAAACAAAAAACGCGCTGGGTGCAATTTCGTCATTTTTCGCGACTGTGTCGGAATGGGCTAAAATTTGACAGGTTGATCGGAAACAAAAATCGCGCCGAGGGCAATTTCGTTATTTTTATGGACTGTGTCGGAATGGGATAAAATTTGACTGGTTGATCGGAAACTAAAGCTGCGCCAGGGGCAATTTCGTCATTTTTCGCGATGATGTTGGAATGGGCTAAAATCTGACTGGTTTATCGGAAATAAAAACCACGCCGGGGGCAATTTCGTCATTTTTCGCGACTGTGTCGGAATGGGCTAAAATTTGATAGTTTGATCGTAAACAAAAATCACGCTAGGGTCAATTTCGTCATTTTTCGTAACTGTGTCGGAATTGGCTCAAATTTGACAGGTTGATCGGGAACAAAAATCGTGGCGGGTGAATATTGTCATTTTTCGCAGTTGTGTCGGAATTGGCTAAAATTTGAATGGTTGATCGGAAAGAAAAATCGCGACGGGGACAATTTCGTCATTTTTCGTGACTGTGTCGAAATGGGCTAAAATTTGACAGGTTGATCGGAAACAAAAATCGTGTCGGGGTCAATTTCGTCATCTTTCGCGACTGTATCGGAATGGGCTCAAATTTGACAGGTTGATCGGGAACAAAAATCGTGTCGGGTGGATTTCGTCATTTTTCGCGACGATGTCGGAATGGGCTAAAATTTGACTGAATGATTGGAAACAAAAATTCCGTCGGGGACAATTTCGTCATTTTTCGCGACTGTGTCGGAATGGGCTCAAATTTGACAGGTTGATCGGGAACAAAAATCGTGACGTGTGATTTTCGTCTTTTTTCAAAACTGTGTCGGAATTGGCTAAAATTTGACGGGTTGATCAGAAACAAAAATCGCGCCGGGGGCAATTTCCTGATTTTTCGCGATTGTGCCGGAATGGGCTAAAAATTGACAGGTTGTTAGGAAACAAAAATCTCGCCGGGGGCAATTTCGCCATTTTTCGCGACTGTGTCGAAATGGGCTCAAACTTGACAGGTTGATTGGGAACAAAAATCGTGCCGGGTGAATTTCGTCATTTTTCGTAACTGTGTCAGAATTGGCTATAATTTGAAAGGTTGATCGGAATCAAAAATCGCGCCGTGGGCAATTTCATCATTTTTCGCGACTGTGTCGGATGGGCTAAAATTTGACAGGTTGGTCGGAAACAAAAACCGCGCCGGGGTCAATTTCATCATTTTTCGCGACTGTGTCGGAATGGGCTCAAATTTGACAGGTTGATCGGGAACAAAAACCTCGCCAGGGGAAGTTTCGTCATTTTTCTCAACTGTGTCGGAATGGGCTGAAATTTGGCAGGTTGATCGGAAATAAAAATCGCCCCGGGGGCAATTTCGTCATTTTTCTGGACTGTCTCGAAATGGGTTAAATTTGCCTGGTTGATCGGACACAAAAACTACGCCAGCGTCAATTTCGTCATTTTTCGCGATGACGTCGGAATG
>NW_019266857.1:0-6590 GCF_002742605.1 Olea europaea var. sylvestris
TTCCGATCAACCTGCCAAATTTTAGCCCATTCCGACACCGTCGCGAAAAATGACGATATTGTCCCTGGCGCGATTTTTGTTTCTGATCGACCTGTCAAATTTTAGCCCATTCCGACCCCGTCGCGAAAAATGACGAAATTTCCCCCGGCGCGATTTTTGTTTCCTATCAACCTGTCAAATTTCAGACCATTCCGACACCGTCGCGAAAAAAGACGAAATTGCCCCCGCCGCGGTTTTTGTTTCCGATCAACCTGCCAAATTTAGGCCCATTCCGACACCGTCGCGAAAAATGACGAAATTGCCCCCGGAGCAATTTTTGTTTCCGATCAACCTGCCAAATTTAAGCCCATTCCGACACCGTCGCGAAAAATGACGACATTCCCCCGGTGCGATTTTTTATTCCAATAGACCTGCCAAATTTCAGCCCATTTCAACACCGTCGCGAAAAATGACGAAATTGCCCTGGCGCGATTTTTGTTTCAAATGAACCTGTCAAATTTCAGCCGGTTCCGACACCGTCGTGAAAAATGACGAAATTGCCCCCGGCGCGGTTTTTGTTTCCGATCAACCTGCCAAATTTAAGCCCATTCCGACACCGTCGCGAAAAATGACGACATTGCCCCCGGCGCGATTTTTTGTTTCCGATCAACCTATCAAATTTTAGCCATTCCGATGCCGTCGCGAAAAATAACGGAATTGCCCCGACGCTATTTTTGTTTCCAATCAACCTGCCAAATTTCAGCCAATTTCGCCACCGTCGTGAAAAATGACGAAATTGCCCCTGGCCCGGATTTTGTTTCTGATCAACCTGTCAAATTTCGGCCCATTCTGACACCGTCGCGAAAAATGAAGAAATTGCCCCCGGCGCGATTTTTGTTTCCGATTAACCTGTCAAATTTAAGCCCATTCCGACACCGTCGCAGAAAATGACGAAATTGCCCTCGGCGCAATTTTTGTTTCCAATCAACCTGCCAAATTTCAGCCCATTTCGACACCGTCACGAAAAATGACGAAATTGCCCCCGACGCGATTTTTGTTTCCGATTAACCTGCCAAATTTAAACCCATTCCAACACCGTCGCGAAAAATGACGACATTGCCCCCGGCGCGATTTTTGTTTTCAATAAACCTGCCAAATTTCAGTCGGTTCCGACACCGCCGCGAAAAATGACGAAATTTCCCCCGGCGCGATTTTTGATTCCGATCAACCTGTCAAATTTAAGCCCATTCCGACACCGTCGCGAAAAATGACGACATTGCCCCCGGCGCGATTTTGGTTTCCGATCAACCTATCAAATTTTAGCCCATTCCGATACCGTCGCGAAAAATTACGGAATTGCCTCGACGCGATTTCTGTTTCCAATCAACCTGCCAAATTTCAACCAATTTCGACACCGTCGCGAAAAATGACGAAATAGCCCTAGGCGCGGTTTTTGGTTTCCGATCGACCTGCCAAATTTAACCCCATTCTGACACCGTCGCGAAAATGACGACATTGCCCCCGGCGTGATTTTTGGTTTCCGATCAACCTATCAAATTTTAGCCCATTCCGATGCCGTCGCGAAAAATCACGAAATTGCCCCTGGCCCGGATTTTGTTTCTGATCAACCTGTCAAATTTCGGCCCATTCTGACACCGTCGCAAAAAAATGACGAAGTTGCCCCCGGCGCGATTTTTGTTTCCGATTAACCTGTTAAATTTTAGCCCATTCCGACACCGTCGCAGAAAATGACGAAATTGCCCACGGCGCAATTTTTGTTTCCAATCAACCTGCCAAATTTCATCCCATTTCGACACCGTCGCGAAAAATGACGAAATTGCCCCTAGCGCAGTTTTTGTTTCCGATCAACCCGCCAAATTTCAGCCCATTCCGACACAGTCGTGAAAAAATGAAGAAATTGCCCCTGGCGCGATTTTTGTTTTCGGTCATCCTGTCAAATTTTAGACCATCCCGACACCGTCGCAAAAAAGGATGAAATTGCCCCCGGCGTGATTTTTGTTTCCAATCAACCTGCCAAATTTTAGCCCATTTCGACACCGTCGCGAAAAATGACGAAATTGCCCCCGGCGCGATTTTTGTTTCCAGTCAACCTGCCAAATTTCACCCCATTCCGACACCGTCGCGAAAATTGATGAAATTGCCCCCCGGCGCGATTTTTGTTTCCAGTCGACCTGCCAATTTTCAGCCCATTCCGACACCGTCGTGAAAAATGACGAAATTGCCCCCGACGCGATTTTTGTTTCCAGTCAATTTGCCAAATTTCAGCCCATTCCGACACCGTCGCGAAAAATGACGAAATTGCCCCCGCCGAGATTTTTGTTTCCAGTCGACCTGCCAATTTTCAGCCCATTCCGACACCGTCGCGAAAAATGACGAAATTGCCCTCGGCGCGATTTTTATTTCCAATCAACCTGCCAAATATCGGCCCATTCCGACACCGTCGCGAAAAATGACGAAATTGCCCCAGGTGCGATTTTTGTTTTTGATCAACCTGTCAAATTTCGGCCCATTCCGACACCGCCGCGAAAAATGACGAAATTGCCCCAGCGCGATTTTTGTTTCCGATCAACCTGCCAAATTTAAGCCCATTCCGACACCGTCGCGAAAAATGACGACATTGCCCCCGGCGCGATTTTTGGTTTCCGATCAACCTATCAAATTTTAGCCCATTCCGATGCCGTCGCGAAAAATGACGAAATTGCCCAGACGCGATTTTTGTTTCCAATCAACCAGCCAAATTTCAGCGAATTTCCCCACCGTCGTGATAAATGACGAAATTGCCCCTGGCCCGAATTTTATTTCTGATCAACCTGTCAAATTTCGGCCAATTCTGACACCGTCGCGAAAAATGACGAAATTGCACCCGGAGCAATTTTTATTTCCTATTAACCTGTCAAATTTTAGCCCATTCCGACACCGTCGCAGAAAATGATGAAATTGCCCTCGGCGCAATTTTTGTTTCCAATCAACCTGCCAAATTTCAGCCCATTTCGACACCGTCGCGAAAAATGACGAAATTGCCCCTGGCGCAGTTTTTGTTTTCGATTAACCTGCCAAATTTCTGCCCATTCCGACACAGTCGTGAAAAAATGATGAAATTGCCCCTGGCTAGATTTTTGTTTTCGGTCATCCTGTCAAATTTTAGACCATTCCGACACCTTCGCAAAAAATGACGAAATTGCCCCCGGCGCGATTTTTGTTTCCAATCAACCTGCCAAATTTTAGCCCATGTCGACACCGTCGCGAAAAATGACGAAATTGCCCCCGGCGCGATTTTTGTTTCCAGTCAACCTACCAAATTTCAGCCCATTCTGACACAGTCGCGAAAAATGACGAAATTGCCGCTGGCGCGATTTTTGTTTCTGATCAACCTGTCAAATTTTAGACCATTCCGACACCGTAACAAAAAATGACGAATATTGCCCACACCGCGATTTTTGTTTCCAGTCAATCTGCCAAATTTCAGCCCATTCCGACTCCGTCGCGAAAATTGATGAAATTGCCCCCCGGCGCAATTTTTGTTTCCAGTCGACCTGCCAATTTTTAGCCCATTCCGACACCGTCGCAAAAAATGATGAAATGCCCCCGGCGCGATTTTTGTTTCCGATCAACCTGCCAAATTTAAGCCCATTCCGACACCGTCGCGAAAAATGACGACATTGCCCCCGGTGCGATTTTTGTTTCCAATAGACCTGCCAAATTTCAGCCCATTTCGACACCGTCGCGAAAAATGACGAAATTGCCCCTGGCGCGATTTTTGTTTCAAATCAACCTTTCAAATTTCAACCGGTTCCGACACCGTCGCGAAAAATGACGAAATTGCCCCCGGCGCGATTTTTGTTTCCCATCAACCTGCCAAATTTAAGCCCATTCCGCCACCGTCGCGAAAAATGACGAAATTGCCCCTGGCGCGATTTTTGTTTCAAATCAACCTTTCAAATTTCAACCGGTTCCGACACCGTCGCGAAAAATGACGACATTGCCCCCGGCGCGATTTTTGTTTCCGATCAACCTGCCAAATTTAAGCCCATTCCGCCACCGTCGCGAAAAATGACGAAATTGCCCCTGGCGCGATTTTTGTTTCAAATCAACCTTTCAAATTTCAACCGGTTCCGACACCGTCGCGAAAAATGACGACATTGCCCCCGGCGCGATTTTTGGTTTCCGATCAACCTATCAAATTTTAGCCCATTCCGATGCCGTCGCGAAAAATGACGGAATTGCCCAGACGCGATTTTTGTTTCCAATCAACCAGCCAAATTTCAGCCAATTTCGCCACCGTCGTGATAAATGACGAAATTGCCCCTCGCCCGAATTTTATTTCTGATCAACCTGTCAAATTTCGGCCCATTTCGACACCGTCGCGAAAAATGACGAAATTGCCCCCGGCGCGATTTTTGTTTCCGATTAACCTGTTAAATTTTAGCCCATTCCGACACCATCGCTGAAAATGACGAAATTACCCTCGGCGCAATTTTTGTTTCCAATCAACCTGCCAAATTTTAGCCCATTTCGACACCGTCGCGAAAAATGACGAAATTGCCCTCGGCGCGGTTTTTGTTTCGGATCAACCTGTCAAATTTAAGCCCATTCCGACACCGTCGCGAAAAATGACGACATTGCCCCCGGCGCAATTTTTGTTTCCGATCAACCAATCAAATTTTTGCCCATTCCGATACCGTCGCGAAAAATGACGGAATTGCCCCGACGCGATTTTTGTTTCTAATCAACCTGCTAAATTTCAGCCAATTTCGACACTGTCATGAAAAATGACGAAATTGCCCCTGGCCCAAAATTTGTTTCAATAACCTGTCAAATTTTAGCCCATTCCGACACCGTCGCAAAAAATGACTAAATTGACCTCGACGCAATTTTTGTTTCCAATCAACAAACCAAATTTCAGCCCATTTCGACACCGTTGCGAAAAATGACGAAATCGCCCCTGGTGCGATTTTTGTTTCAGATCAACCCGTCAAATTTAAGCCCATTCCGACACCGTCGCGAAAAATGAAGACATTGCCCCCGGCGCGATTTTTGTTTCTGGTCAACCTATCAAATTTTTGCCCATTTCGACACCGTCGCGAAAAAGGACGAAATTGCTCTCGGCGCGATTTTTGTTTCCAATCAACCTGCCAAATATCGGCCCATTCCGACACCGTCGCGAAAAATGACGAAATTGCTCCTGGTGCGATTTTTGTTTTTGATCAACCTGTCAAATTTCGGCCCCATTCCGACACCGTCGCGAAAAATGACGAAATTGCCCCCGGCGCGATTTTTGTTTCCGATTAACCTGTTAAATTTTAGCCCATTCCGATACCATCGCTGAAAATGACGAAATTACCCTCGGCGCAATTTTTGTTTCCAATCAACCTGCCAAATTTCAGCCCATTTCGACACCGTCGCGAAAAATGACGAAATTGCCCCCGGTGCGATTTTTATTTCGGATCAACCCGTCAAATTTAAGCCCATTCCGACACCGTCCTGAAAAATGACGACATTGCCCCCGCCGCGATTTCTGTTTCCGATCAACCTATCAAATTTTTGCCCATTCCGATACCGTCGCGAAAAATCACGGAATTGCCCCGACGTGATTTTTATTTCGAATCAACCTGCCAAATTTCAGCCAATTTCGACACCGTCACGAAAAATGACGAAATTGCCCCTGGCCCGGAATTTGTTTTCAATAACCTGTCAAATTTTAGCCCATTCCGACACCGTCGAAAAAAATGACTAAATTGACCTCGACGCAATTTTTGTTTCCAATCAACTTGCCAAATTTCAGCCCATTTCGACACCTTCGCGAAAAATGACGAAATCGCCCCTGGTGCGATTTTTGTTTCAGATCAACCCGTCAAAATTAAGCCCATTCCGACACCGTCGCGAAAAATGATTACACTGCCCCCGGCGCGATTTTTGTTTCCAATCAACCTGCCAAATATCGGCCCATTCCGACACCGTCACGAAAAATGACGAAATTGCCCCTGGTGCGGTTTTTGTTTTTGACCAACCTATCAAATTTCGGCCCATTCCGACACCGTCGCGAAAAATGACGAAATTGCCCCCGGCGCAATTTTTGTTTCCGATTAACCTGTTAAATTTAAGCCCATTCCGACACCATCGCTGAAAATGACGAAATTACCCTCGGCGCAATTTTTGTTTCCAATCAACCTGCCAAATTTCAGCCCATTTCGACACCGTCGCGAAAAATGACGAAATTGCCCCCAGTGCGGTTTTTGTTTCTGATCAACCCGTCAAATTTAAGCCCATTCCGACACCGTCTCGAAAAATGACGACATTGCCCTCGGCGCGATTTTTGTTTCCGATCAACCTATCAAAATTTTCCCCATTTCGATACCGACGCGAAAAATCACGGAATTGCCCCGACGCGATTTTTGTTTCTAATAAACCTGCCAAATTTCAGCCAATTTCGACACCGTCACGAAAAATGACGAAATTGCCCCTGGCCCGGAATTTGTTTTCTCTAACCTGTCAAATTTTAGCCCATTCCGACACCGTCGCAAAAAATGACGTAATTGACCTCGGCGCAATTTTTGTTTCCAATCAACCTGCCAAATTTCAGCCCATTTCGA
>NW_019266858.1:0-6587 GCF_002742605.1 Olea europaea var. sylvestris
TGTCAAATTTTAGCTCATTCCGACACCGTCGCGAAAAATGACGAAATTGCCCCCGGCGCGATTTTTTTTCCGATCAGCCTGTCTAATTTTTGCCCATTCCGACAGCGTCGCAAAAAATGACGAAATCACCCCCGGGGCGATTTTTGTTTTCGCTCATCCTGTCAAATTTTAGCCCATTCCGACAGCGTCGCTAAAAATGACGAAATTACCCCCTGCGCGATTTTTGTTTCCGATCAACCTGTCAAATTTTAGCCTATTCCGACACCGTCGCGAAAAAATACGAAATTGCCCTCGGCGCGATTTTTGTTTCCGCTCATCCTGTCAAATTTCAGCCCATTCCGACACAATCGCGAAAAATGACGAAATTGCCCCCGGCGCAATTTTTGTTTCCGATCAACCTGTCAAATTTCAGCCCATTCCGAAAGCGTCGCGAAAAATGACGAAATTACCCCGGGGCGATTTTTGTTTCCGATCAGCCTGCCAAATTTTAGCCCATTCCGACACCGTCGCGAAAAATGACGAAATTGTACCGGCACGATTTTTCTTTCCGCTCAGCCTGTCAAATTTTTGCCCATTCCGACACCGTCGCGAAAAATGACGAAATTGTACCGGCACGATTTTTCTTTCCGATCAGCCTGTCAAATTTTAGCCCATTCCGACAGCGTCGCGAAAAATGACAAAATTACCCCTGAGGCAATTTTTGTTTTCGCTCATCCTGTCAAATTTTAGCCCATTCCGACAGCGTCGCGAAAAATGATGAAATTACCCCCTGCGCGATTTTTTTTTCCGCTCATCCTGTCAAATTTCAGCCCATTCCGACAGCGTCGCGAAAAATGACGATATTGTCCCCGGCGCGATTTTTGTTTCCGATCATCCTGTCAAATTTTAGCCCATTCCGACACCGTCGCGAAAAATGATTAAATTGCACCGGAGCGATTTTTCTTTCCGTTCAGCCTGTCAAATTTTAGCCCATTCCAGAACCGTCGCGAAAAATGATGTAATTGCCCCCGGCGCGATTTTTGTTTCCGATCAGCCTGTCAAATTTTTGCCCATTCCGACACCGTCACGAAAAATGACGAAATTGCCCCCGGCGCAATTTTTGTTTCCGATCAACCTGTCAAATTTCAGCTCATTCCGAAAGCGTTGCGAAAAATGACGAAATTACCCTCGGGGCGATTTTGGATTTCGCCCATCCTGTCAAATTTTAGCCCATTCCGACAACGTCGCTAAAAATGACGAAATTACCCCCTGCGCAATTTTTGTTTCCGATCAACATGTCAAATTTTAGCCTATTCCGACACCATCGTTAAAAATGACGAAATTGCCCCCAGCGTGATTTTTTTTCCGATCAGCCTGTCAAATTTTAGCCCATTCCGACCCGTCTGGAAAAATGACGAAATTGCCCCCGACGCGATTTTTGTTTCCGATCATCCTGTCAAATTTTGGCCCATTCCGACACCGTCGCGAAAAATGACGAAATTGCACCTGCACGATTTTTGTTTCCGCTCAGCCTGTCAAATTTTAGACCATTCCGACACAGTCGCGAAAAATGATGAAATTGCACCGGGGCGATTTTTGTTTCCGATCAGCCTGTCAAATTTTAGCCCACTCCGACACCGTCGCGAAAAATGACGAAATTACCCCCGGGGCGATTTTTGTTTTCACTCATCCTGTCAAATTTCAGCCCATTCCAAAAGCGTCGCGAAAAATGACGAAATTACCCCGGGGGCGATTTTTGTTTCCGATCAACCTGTCAAATTTTAGCCCATTTCGACACCGTCGTGAAAAATGACGAAATCGCCCCCGGCGCGATTTTTGTTTCCGATCAACCTATCAAATTTTAGCCCATTCCGACCCGTCTGGAAAAATGACGAAATTGCCCCCGACGCGATTTTTGTTTCCGATCATCCTGTCAAATTTTAGCCCATTTCGACACCGTCGTGAAAAATGACGAAATCGCCCCCGGCGCGATTTTTGTTTCCGATCAACCTATCAAATTTTAGCCCATTCCGACCCGTCTGGAAAAATGACGAAATTGCCCCCGACGCGATTTTTGTTTCCGATCATCCTGTCAAATTTTGGCCCATTCCGACACCGTCGCGAAAAATGACGAAATTGCCCCCGGCGCGATTTTTGTTTCAGATCAGCCTGTCAAATTTTAGCACATTCCGACACCGTCGCGAAAAATGATGAAGTAGCACCGGCGCGATTATTGTTTCCGATCAGCCTGTCAAATTTTAGCCCATTCCGACATCGTCGCGAAGAATGACGAAATTACCCCAGCGCGATTTTTGTTTCCGATTAGCCGGTTAAATTTTAGCACATTCCGACACCGACGCAAAAAATGACGAAATTGCACCTGCACGATTTTTGTTTCAGCTCAGCCTGTCAAATTTTAGCCCATTCCGACACCGTCGCGAAAGTGATGAAATTGCTCCGTCGCGATTTTTGTTTCCGATCAGCCTGCCAAATTTTAGCCCATTCCGACACCATCGCGAAAAATGACGAAATTGCACCGGCACGATTTTTCTTTATTTCAGCTTGTCAAATTTTAGCCTATTTCGACACCGTCGCGAAAAATGTCGAAATTACCCCCTGCGCGATTTTTGTTTCCGATCAACCTGTCAAATTTTAGCCCACTCCGACACCGTCGCGAAAAATGTCGAAATTGCCCCCGGCGCGATTTTTGTTTCCGATCAGCCTGTCAAATTTTAGCCCATTCCGACACCGTCGCGAAATTGACGAAATTGCCCCCGGCGCGATTTTTCTTTCCGATCAACCTGCCAAATTTCAGCCCATTCCGACACCATCGCGAAAAATGACGAAATCGCACCGGCACGATTTTTCTTTATTTCAGCTTGTCAAATTTTAGCCTATTTCGACACCGTCGCGACAAATGTCGAAATTACCCCCTGCGCGATTTTTGTTTCCGATCAACCTGCCAAATTTTAGCCCACTCCGACACCGTCGCGAAAAATGTCGAAATTGCCCCCGGCGCGATTTTTGTTTCCGATCAGCCTGTCAAATTTTAGCCCATTCCGACACCGTCGCGAAAAATGACGAAATTGTACCGGCACGATTTTTCTTTCCGCTCAGCCTGTCAAATTTTAGCCCATTCTGACACCGTCGCGAAAAATGACGAAATTGTCCCCGACGCGATTTTTGTTTCCTATCATCCTGTCAAATTTTAGCCCATTTCGACACCATCGCGAAAAATGATTAAATTGCACCAGCGCGATTTTTGTTTCCAATCATCCTGTCAAATTTTAGCTCATTCCGACACCGTCGCGAAAAATGATGAATTTGCTTCGGCGCGATTTTTGTTTCTGATCAACCTGTCAAATTTTTGCCCATTCCGACATCGTCACGAAGAATGACGAAATTACCCCCGGCGCGATTTTTGTTTCCGATCAGCCTGTCAAATTTTAGCCCATTCCGACACCGTCGCGAAAAATGACGAAATTGCCCCCGGCGCAATTTTTGTTTCCGATCAACCTGTCAAATTTCAGCCCATTCCGACACAATCGCGAAAAATGACGAAATTGCCCCCGGCGCAATTTTTGTTTTCGATCAACCCGTAAAATTTCAGCCCATTCCGAAAGCGTCGCGAAAAATGACGAAATTACCCCGGGGCGATTTTTGTTTCCGATCAACCTGTCAAATTTTAGCCCATTTCGACACTGTTGTGAAAAATGACGAAATTGCCCCCGGCGCGATTTTTGTTTCCGATCAACCTATCAAATTTTAGCCCATTCCGACCCGTCTGGAAAAATGACGAAATTGCCCCCGACGCGATTTTTGTTTCCGATCATCCTATCAAATTTTGGCCCATTTCGACACCGTCGCGAAAAATGACGAAATTGCACTTGCACGATTTTTGTTTCCGCTCAGCCTGTCAAATTTTAGCCCATTCCGACACCGTCGCGAAGAATGACGACATTACCCCCGGCGCGATTTTTGTTTCCGATTAGCCTGTCAAATTTAAACACATTCCGACACCGACGCGAAAAATGACGAAATTGCCCCCGGAGCGATTTTTGTTTCCGATCATCCTGTAAAATTTTAGCCCATCCCACACCGTCATGAAAAATGACGAAATTGCACCTGCACGATTTTTGTTTCAGCTCAGCCTGTCAAATTTTAGCCCATTCCGACACCGTCGCGAAAATGATGAAATTGCACCGGCACGATTTTTGTTTCCGATCAGCCTGCCAAATTTTAGCCCATTCCGACACCGTCGCGGAAAATGACGAATTTGCACAAGCACGATTTTTCTTTAGTTCAGCTTGTTAAATTTTAGCCCATTCCGACACCGTCGCGAAAAATGTCGAAATTACCCCCTGCGCGATTTTTGTTTCCGATCAACCTGTCAAATTTTAGCCCATTTCGACCCCGTCGCAAAAAATGACGAAACTGCCCCCGGAGTGATTTTTGTTTCCGATCAGCCTGCCACATTTTAGCCCATTCCGACACCGTCGCGAAAAATGACGAATTTGCCCCCGACGCGATTTTGGTTTCCCATCAATCAGTCAAATTTTAGCCAATTCCGACACCGTTGCGAAAAATGACGAAATTGCCCCTGGCGGGTTTTTGTTTCCGATCAAAATGTCAAATTTGAGCCGATTTCGACACCGTCGCGAAAAATGACGAATTTGCCCCCGACGCGATTTTGGTTTCCCATCAATCAGTCAAATTTTAGCCAATTCCGACACCGTTGCGAAAAATGACGAAATTGCCCCCGGCGCGATTTTTGTTTCCGATCAACCTGTCAAATTTTAGCCCATTTCGACACCGGCGCGATTTTTGTTTCCGATCAGCCTGTCAGATTTTTGCCCATTCCGACATCGTCACGAAGAATGACGAAATTACCCCCGGCGCGATTTTTGTTTCCGATTAGACTGTCAAATTTTAGCACATTCCGACACCGACACGAAAAATGACGAAATTGCCACCGGCGCGATTTTTGTTTCCGATCATCCTGTTAAATTTTAGCCCATTCCATACCGTCGCGAAAAATGACGAAATTGCACCTGCACGATTTTTGTTTCAGATCAGCCTGTCAAATTTTAGCCCATTCCGACAGCGTCGTGAAAAATGACGAAATTACCCCCGGGACGATTTTTGTTTCCGCTCATCCTGTCAAATTTCAGCCCATTCCGACACAATCGCGAATAATGACGAAATTGCCCCCGGCGCAATTTTTGTTTCCGATCAACCTGTTAAATTTCAGCCCATTCCGAAAGCGTCGCGAAAAATGACGAAATTACCCCGGGGCGATTTTTGTTTCCGATCAGCCTGCCAAATTTTAGCCCATTCCGACACCGTCGCGAAAAATGACGAAATTGCCCCCGGCGCGATTTTTGTTTCCGATCAGCCTGTCAAATTTTAACCCATTCAGACACCGTCGCGAAAAATGACGAAATTGCCCCCGGCGCGATTTTTGTTTCCGATCAGCCTGTCAAATTTTAACCCATTCAGACACCGTCGCGAAAAATGACGAAATTGCCCCCGGCGCGATTTTTGTTTCCGATCAGCCTGTCAAATTTTATCCCATTCCGACACCGTCGCGAAAAATGATGAAATTGCACCGGCGCGATTTTTGTTTTCGATCAGCCTGTCAAATTTTTGCCCATTCCGACATCGTCACGAAGAATGACGAAATTACCCCCGGGGCAATTTTTGTTTTCGCTCATCCTGTCAAATTTAAGCCCATTCCGACACCGTCGTGAAAAATGATGAAATTACCCCCTGCGCTATTTTTGTTTCCGCTCATCCTGTCAAATTTCAGCCCATTCCGACAGCGTCGCGAAAAATGACGAAATTGCCCCCGGCGCAATTTTTGTTTCCGATCAACCTGTCAAATTTCAGCTCATTCCGAAAGCGTCGCGAAAAATGACAAAATTACCCTCGGGGCGATTTTGGTTTTCGCTCATCCAGTCAAATTTTAGCCCATTCCGACTGCGTCGCGAAAAATGACGAAATTACCCCCTGCTCGATTTTTGTTTCCTATCAACCTGTCTAATTTTAGCTCATTCCGACACCGTCGCGAAAAATGACGAAATTGCCCCCGGCGTGATTCTTTTTCCGATCAGCTTGTCAAATTTTAGCCCATTCCGACCGCGTCGCGAAAAATGAAGAAATTACCCCCGGGGCGATTTTTGTTTTCGCTCATCCTGTCAAATTTTAGCCCATTCCGACAGCGTCGCTAAAAATGACGAAATTACCCCCTGCGCGATTTTTGTTTCCGATCAACCTGTCAAATTTTAGCCTATTCCGACACCGTCGCGAAAAAAGACGAAATTGCCCCTGGCGCGATTTTTGTTTCCGATCATCCTGTCAAATTTCAGCCCATTCCGACACAATCGCGAAAAATGACGAAATTGCCCCCGGCGTAATTTTTGTTTCCGATCAACCTGTCAAATTTCAGCCCATTCCGAAAGCGTCGCGAAAAATGACGAAATTACCCCGGGGCGAATTTTGTTTCCGATCAACCGGTCAAATTTGAGCCCATTTCGACACCGTCGTGAAAAACGACGAAATCGCCCACGGCGCGATTTTTGTTTCCGATCAACCTATCAAATTTTAGC
>NW_019266859.1:0-2760 GCF_002742605.1 Olea europaea var. sylvestris
ACAAACCCGAAGTTATCATGAAATCAAAAACTACTTTTCATTGGCTCGATTCCAATCGAATTAGACTAGTAATTCGCAAAAAAGGAACAAAATTGAAGTCATCATGAAATTAGAAACCACTTTTTGTTGGCTCGATTCCAATCGAATTCGACTAGCAATTCGTCAAAAACAGATGAGCCCAAAGTTATCATGAAATTAAAAATAACTTTTCATTGGCTCGATTCCAATCGAATTAGAGTAGCAGCTCGCCAAAAACTAACAAACTCGAAGTTATCATGAAATCAAAAAGCACTTTTCATTGCCTCAATTCCAATCGAATTAGACTCGCTATTCCCCAAAAACTAACAATCCGGAAGTTATCAAGAAATCAAAGCCACTTTTTGTTGGTTCAATTCGAATCGATTTTGACTAGCAATTCGCCAAAAATGAACAAACTCGAAGCCATCATGAAATCAAAAATCACTTTTCATTGGCTCAATTCAAATCGAATTACACTAGCATTTCGCCAAAAACTAACGAACCCGAAGTTATCAAGAAATCTAAAAGCACTTTTCATTGGCTCGATTCCAATAGAATTAGACAAGCTATTCGCCAAAAATGAACTAACCTGAAGTAATCATGAAATCAAAAACCACTTTTCAACGGCTCGATTCCAATCGAATTAGACTAGCAATTAACCAAAAATGAACAAACAAGAAGTTATCATGACAATAAAAAGCCACTTTTCATTGGCTCGATTCCAATCGAATTAGACTAGCAATTCGTCAAAAAAATAACAAACCCGAAGTTCTCATGAAATCAAAACCCACTTTTCATTAGGTCAATTTCAATCGAATAAGACTAGCATTTCGCCAAACACGAACAAACCCGAAGTTATCATGATATCAAAAACCACTTTTTATTGGCTCGATTCCAATGGAATTAGACTAGCTATTCACCAAAAATGAACAAACCCGAAGTTATCATGAAATCAAAAACCCCTTTTCATTAGCTCGATTCCAATCTAATTAGACTAGCAATTCGCCAAAAAAATAACAAACCCTAAGTTATCATGAAATCAAAACCTAGTTTTCATTAGGTCAATTCCAATCGAATAAGGCTAGCAATTCGCCAAAAATGAACAAACCCGAAGTTATCATGATATCAAAAACCACTTTTCATTGGCTCGATTGCAATAGAATTAGACTAGCTATTCGCCAAAAACAAACAAAATCGAAGTTATCATGAAATCAAAAACCCCTTTTCATTGGCTCAATCCCAATCGAATTAGACTAGCAATTCGTAAAAAATGAACAAAACCGAAGTCATCATGAAATCGAAAACCACTCTTCGTTGGCTCGATTCCTATCGAATTAGACTAGATATTCGCCAAAAATGAACAAGCCCAAGGTTATCGTGAAATTAAAAACCACTTTTCATTAGTACATTCCAATCGAATTAGACTAGCAATTCGCCAAAAACTAACAAACCCGAAGTTATCATGAAATCAAAATGCACTTTTCATTGGCTCGATTCCAATGGAATTAGCCAAGCTATTAGCCAAAAATGATCAAACCCGAAGTTATCATGAAATCAAAACTACTTTTCATTGGCTCGATTCCAATCGAATTAGACTAGTAATTCGCAAAAAACTAACAAAACTGAAGTCATCATTAAATCAGAAACCACTTTTAATTGGCTCGATTCCAATCCGAATTAGACTAGCAATTCGCCAAAAACAAACAAGCCCAAAGTTAAAACAACTTTTCATTGGCTTGATTCCAATCGAATTAGACTAGCAGTTCGCCAAAAACTAACAAACCCGAATTTATCATGAAATCAAAAAGCACTTTTCATTGACTCGGTTCCAATCAAATTAGACTACCTATTCGCCAAAAACGAACAATCCTAAAGTTCTCACGAAATCAAAACCACTTTTTGTTGGTTCAATTTGAATCGAATTAGACTAGTAATTTGCCAAAAATGAACAAATTCGAAGCCATCATGAAATCAAAAACCACTTTTCATTTGCTCAATTCAAATCGAATTAGACTAGTAGTTCGCCAAAAACTAACAAACCCGAAGTTATCATGAAATCAAAAAGCACTTTTCATTGGCTCGGTTCCAATCGAATTAGACTAGCTATTCGCCAAAAACGAGCAATCCCGAAGTTATCATGAAATCAAAACAACTTTTCATTGGCTCGATTCCAATCGAATTAGACTAGCAATTCGCTAAAAAAATAACAAACCCAAAGTTATCATGAAGTCAAAACCCACTTTTCGTTGGGTCATTTCCAATCGAATAAGTCTAGCAATTCATCAAAAATGAACAAACCCGAAGTTATCATAATATCAAAAACCACTTTTCATTGGCTCGATTCCAATGGAATTAGACTAGCTATTCGCAAAAAAGAACAAACCCAAAGTTTTCATGAAATCACAAATCACTTTTCATTGGCTCGATTCCAATCCTATTAGACTAGCAATTCGCAAAAAAATGAACAAAACTGAAGTCATCATGAAATCAAAAACCACTTTTCGTTAGCTAGATTCCAATCGAATTAGACTAGCAGCTCGCCAAAAGCAAACAAGCCTAAAGTTATCATGAATTTAAGAACCACTTTTCATTGGCTCGATTTCGATCGAATTAGACTGCAGTTCGCTAAAAACTAACAAATCCGAAGTTATCATGAAATCAAAAACCACTTTTCACTGGCTCGGTTCCAATCGAATAAGACTAGCTATTCGCAAAAAATGAACAAACCCGAAGTCATCATGA
>NW_019266859.1:20712-27293 GCF_002742605.1 Olea europaea var. sylvestris
ACTAGTAATTCGCAAAAAACGAACAAACCCGAAATTATCATGATATCAAAAACCACTTTTCATTGGCAAGATTCTAATCGAATTAGACTAGCTATTAGCTAAAAACAAACAAATCCGAAGTAATCATGAACTTAAAAACCACTTTTCATTGGTTCGATTCCAATCGAATTAGACTAACAACTCACCAAAAAAGAACAAGCTCGAAGTTATCATGAAATCAAATCCCACTTTTAATTGGGTTGATTCCAATCGAATTAGACAAGCAATTCGCCAAAAACGAACAGACCGAAGTTATCATGAAATCAAAACCACCATTCATTGGATCGATTCAAATCGAATTAGACTAGCTATTAGCCAAAAAAAACCCAAAGTTATCATGAAATCAAAAACCACTTTCCATTGGCTCAATTCCAATCGAAGTAGACTAGCAATTCGCAAAAAACCAACAAACCCGAAGTCATCATGAAATCAAAAACCACTTTTCTTTGGCTCGATTCCAATCGAATTAGACTAACAATTCTCCAAAAACAAACAAGCCCGAAATTATCATGAAATCAAAAACCAGTTCTCATTGGCTCGATTCCAATCGAATTAGACTCGTAATTCACCAAAAAAGAACAAACCCGAAGTTATCATGAAATCAAAACCCAATTCTAATTGGGTCGATTCCAATCAAATTAGACTAGAAATTTGCCAAAAATGTACAAACCCCAAGTTATCATGAAATCAAAAACCACTTTTCATTGCTCGATTCCAATCGAATTAGACTCTCAATTCGCTAAAAACGAACAATCCCGAAGTTATCATGAAATCAAAATTCACTATTCATCAGCTCGATTCTAATCGAATTAGACTAGCAATTCGCCAAAATCGAACAACCGTGAAGTTACCATGAAGTCAGAACCCACTTTTAATTGGGTCGATTCCAATCGAATTAGACAAGTAATTGGCCAAAAATGAAAAACCCGAAGTTATCATGAAATCGAAAACCACTTTTCTTTCACTCGATTTCAATCGAATTAGAGTAGCTGTTAGCCAAAAAAACCCAAAGTTATCATGAAATCAAAAACCACTTCTCATTGGCTCGATTCTAATCGAATTAGTCTAGCAATTCACCAAAAAATAACAAACTCGAAGTTATCATGAAATCAAAACCCACTTCTAATTGGGTCGATTCCAATCGAATTAGACTAGCAATTTGCCAAAAACGAACAAACCCCAAGTTATCATGAAATCAAAAACCAGTTTTCATTGGCTCGATTCCAATCGAATTAGACTAGCAATTCGCCAAAAATGAACGAGACCGAAATTATCCTGAAATCAAAAACCACTTCTCAATGGCTCGACTCCAATCGAATTACACTAGCAATTCACCATAAAAGAACAACCCCGAAGTTATCATGAAATCATAACCCACTTTTAATTGGGTCGATTCCAATCGAATTAGACTAGCAATTCGTCAAAAATGAACAAACCTCAATTTATCATGAAATCAAAAACCACTTTTCATTGGCTTAATTCCAATTGAATTAAACTAGAAATTCACAAAAAAAAAAAAACCCGAAGATATCATGAAATCAAAACCCACTTTTAATTGGGTCGATTCCAATCGAATTAGACTAGCAATTTGCCAAAAATGAACAAACCTCACGTTATCATGAAATCAAAAACCACTTTTCATTGGCTTGATTCCAATCGAATTTGATTAGCGATTCGCAAAAAACGAACAAACCCGTAGTCATCATGAAATCAAAAACCACTTCTCTTGGGCTCGATTCCAATCGAATTAGACTGGCAATTCGCCAAAAACAAACAAACCCGAAATTATCATGAAATCAAAAACCACTTCTCATTGGCTCGATTCCAATCGAATTTGACAAGCAATTCACCAAAAATGAACAAACCCGAAGTTATCATGAAATCAAAACCTACTTTTAATTGGGTCGATTCTAATCGAATTAGACTAGCAATTCGCCAAAAACGAAGAAACCCCAAATTATCATGAAATCAAAAACGAGTTTTCATTGGCTCGATTCGAATCGAATTAGACTAGCAGATCACCAAAAAATAACAAGCCCGAACTTGTCATGAAATCAAAACCCACTTTTATTTGGGTCGGTTCCAATCTAATTAGACTAGAAATTCGCCAAAAAATGAACAAACCTCAAGTTATCATGAAATCAAAAATCACATTTCATTGGCTCGATTCCAATCGAATTAGACTTGAAATTTGCCAAAACGAGCAAAGCCGAAGTTATCATGGAATCAAAACCCAGTTTTCATTGGTTCGATTCCAATCGTATTAGTTTAGCAATACACCAAAAACGAACAAACCCGAAGTTATCATGAAATCAAAAATTACTTTTCGTTGGAAAGATTCTAATCGAATTAGACTAGCTATTACCTAAAAACAAACAAATCCGAAGTAATCATGAAATCAAAAACCACTTTTCATTGACTCGATTCCAATCGAATTAGACTAGCAACTCGCGAAAAAAGAACGAACCCGAAGTTATCATGAAATCAAATCCCACTTTTAATTGGGTTGATTCCAATCGAATTGGACAAGCAATTCGCCAAAAATGAACAAACCTGAAGTTATCATGAAATCAAAAACTACCTTTCATTGGATCGATTCCGATCGAATTAGACCAGGTATTAGCTAAAAACAAACAGACCCGAAGTTATCACGAAATCAAAAACCACTTTTCATTGGCTCGATTCCAATCGAATTAGACTAGCAATTCGCAAAAAACTAACAAAGTCAAAGTCATCATGTAATCAAAAACCACTTTTCTTTGGTTCGATTCCAATCGAATTAGACTAACAATTACCCAAAAGCGAACAAGCCCGAAATTATCATGAAATCAAAAACCACTTGTCATTGGCTCGATTCCAATCGAATTAGACTCGCAATTCACCAAAAAAGTAGAAACCTGAAGTTATCATGAAATCAAAACCCACTTCTAATTGGGCCAATTCCAATCAAATTACACTAGCAATTCTCCAAAAACGAACAAACCCCAAGTTATCATGAAATCAAAAACTACTTTTCATTGCTCGATTCCAATCAAATTAGACTAACAATTTGCCAAAAACGAACAAGCCCGAAGTTGTCCTGAAATCAAAAACCAGTATTCATCGGCTCGATTCTAATCTAATTAGACTAGCAATTCGCCAAAATCGAACAAACCTGAAGTCATCATGAGGTCAAAACCACTTTTAATTGGGTCGACTCCAATCGAATTAGACAAGCAATTGGCCAAAAATGAACAACTCGAAGTTATCACGAAGTCAAATCCCACTTTTAATTGGGTCGATCCCAATCGAATTAGACAAGCAATTCGCCAAAAATGAACAAACCCAAAGTTATCATGAAATCAAAAACCACTTCTCATTGGCTCGATTCCAATCGAATTAGATAGCAATTCACTGAAAAGATACAAACACGAAGTTATCATGAAATCAAAACCCAATTTTAATTGGGTCGATTCCAATGGAATTAGACACGCAATTCGCAAAAAATGAACAAACCCGAAGTTATCATGAAATCATAAACCACCTTTAGTTGGCAAGATTCTAATCGAATTAGACTAGCTATTAGCTAAAAACAAACAAACCCGAAGTAATCATGAAATCAAAAACCACTTTTCATTGGCTCGATTCGAATCGAATTAGACTAGCAACTCGCCAAAAAAGAACAAACCCGAAGTTATCATGAAATCAAATCCCACTTTTAATTGGGTCGATTCCAATCCAATTAGACAAGCAATTCATCAAAAATGAACAAACACGAAGTTATCATGAAATCAAAAACCACCTTTCGTTGGATCGATTCCAATCGAATTAGACTAGCTATTAGCCAAAAAAAAAAACAAACCCAAAGTTATCATGAAATCAAAAACCACTTTTCATTGGCTTGAATCCAATCGAAGTAGACTAGCAATTCATAAAAAACTAGCAAACCCGAAGTCATCATGAAATCAAAAACCACTTTTCTTTGGCTCGATTCCAATTGAATTAGACTAACAATTCACAAAAAATGAACAAGCCCAAATTTATGATGAAATCAAAAACCACTTCTCATTGGCTCGATTCCAATAGAATTAGACTCGCAATTCACCAAAAAAGAACAAACCCGAAGTTATCATGAAATCAAAACCCACTTCTGATTGGGTCGATTCCAATCAAATTAGACTAGCGATTCGCCAAACACGAACAAACCCCAAGTTATCATGAAATCGAAAACCACTTTTCATTGCTCGATTCCAATCGAATTAGACTAGCAATTCGCCAAAAACAAACGAGCCCGAAGTTATCATGAAATCAAAAACCACAATTCATCGGCCCTATTCTAATCGAATTAGACTAGCAATTCGTCAAAATCGAACAAACCTGAAGTTATCATGAAGTCAAAACCCCCATTTTAATTGGGTCGATTCCAATCGAATTAGACAAGCAATTGGCCAAAAATGAAAAATTGAAGTCATAATGAAATCAAAGCCCACTTTTAATTGGGTCGATTCCAATCGAATTTGACTAGCGAGTCGCCAAAAATGAACAAATTCGAAGTTATAATGAAATCAAAACCCACTTTTAATTGGGTCAATTCCAATTGAATTAGACAAGAAATTCGCCAAAAATAAATAAACCCGAAGTTATCATGAAATCCAAAACCATTTTTCATTGGCTCGATTCCAATCGAATTAGACTAGCTATAAGCCAAACACAAACAAACCCGATGTTATCATCAAATCAAAAACCCCTTTTCATTGGCTCGATTGAAATCAAATTAGATAAACAATTCGCAAAAAAAGGACAAACACGAAGTCATCATGAAATTAAAAACCACTTTTCTTTGGCTCGATTCAAATCGAATTAGACTAGCAATTCGCAAAAAACTAACAAACCCGAAGTCATCATGAAATCAAAAATCACTTCTCATTGGCTCGATTCCAATCGAATTAGACTAGCAATTCACTGAAAAGGAACAAACCCGACGTTATCATGGAATCAAAACCCACTTTTAATTGGGCCGATTCCAATCGAATTAGACTAGCAATAAGTCAGAAACAAACAAACCCGAAGTTATCATGAAATCAAAAACCACTTTTCATTGGAAAGATTCTAATCGAATTAGACTAGCTATTAGCTAAAAACAAACAAACCTAAACTAATCATGAAATCAAAAAACCACTTTTCATTGGCTCGATTCTAATCGAATTAGACAAGCAACTCGCTAAAAAAGAACAAACCCGAAGTTATCATGAAATCAACTCCCACTTTTAATTGGGTCGATTCCAATCGAATTAGACTAGCAATTCGCCAAAAAATGAACAAACCCAAAATTATCATGAAATCAAAACCACCTTTCATTGGATTGATTCTAATCGAATTAGACTAGCTATTAGCCAAAAAGAAACAAACTCAAACTTATCATGAAATCGAAAACAACTTTTCATTGGCTCGATTCCAATCTAATTAGACTAGCAATTAGCAAAAAACCTAACAAACCCGAAGTCATCATGAAATCAAAAACCACTTCTCATTGGCTCGATTCCAATCGAATTAGACTAGCAATTCACTGAAAAGGAACAAACCCGATGTTATCATGGAATCAAAACCCACTTTTAATTGGGTAGATCCCAATAGAATTAGACAAGCAATTCGCCAAAAACGAACAAACCCGAAGTTATCATGAAATCAAAAACCACTTCTCATTCGCTCGATTCCAATTGAATTAGACTAGCAATTCACCAAAAAGATACAAACCCGAAGTTATCATGAAATCAAAAGCTAATTTTAATTGGGTCGATTCCAATGGAATTAGACACGCAATTCGTAAAAAATGAACAAACACGAAGTTATCATGAAATCATAAACCACTTTTCGTTGGCAAGATTCTAATCGAATTAGACTAGTTATTAGCTAAAAACAAACAAACCCGAAGTAATCATGAAATCAAAAACCTCTTTTCATTGGCTCGATTCCAATCAAATTAGACTAGCAACTCGACAAAAAGAACAAACCCGAAGTTATCATGAAATCAAATCCCACTTTTAATTGGGTCGATTCCAATCGAATTAGACAAGCAATTCGCCAAAAACGAACAAACACGAAGTTATCATGAAATCAAAAACCACCTTCTGTTGGATCGATTCCAATCGAATTAGACTAGCTATTAGCCAAAAAGAAAACCCAAAGTTATCATGAAATCAAAAACCACTTTTCATTGGCTCGATCCCAATCGAAGTAGACTAGCAATTCGTAAAAAACTAGCAAACCCGAAGTCATCATGAAATCAAAAACCACTTTTCTTTGGCTCGATTCCAATTGAATTAGACTAACAATTCACCAAAAATGAACAAGCCCGAAATTATCATGAAATCAAAAACCACTTCTCATTGGCTCGATTCCAATGGAATTAGACTCGTAATTCACCAGAAAAGAACAAACCAGAAGTTATCATAAAATCAAAACCCACTTTTAATTGGGTCGATTCCAATCAAATTAGATTAGCGATTCGCCAAACAGGAACAAACCCCAAGTTATCATGAAATCGAAAACCCCTTTTCATTGCT
>NW_019266860.1:0-6581 GCF_002742605.1 Olea europaea var. sylvestris
GCCTATTTCGACACCGTCGCGAAAAATGACGAAATCGCCGCCGACGCGATTTTTGTTTCCCATCAATCAGTCAAATTTTAGCCAATTCTGACACAATCGCGAGAAATGACGAAATTGCCCCCGGCGCGATTTTTCTTTCCCATCAATCAGTCAAATCTTAGACGATTCCACCACCGTCACGAAAAATGAGGAAATTGCCCCCGGCTCTTTTTTTCCGATCAATAGGTCAAATTTTAGCCTATTTCGACACCGTCTCGAAAAATGACGAAATCGCCCCCGACGCGATTTTTGTTTCCCATCAATCAGTCAAATTTTAGTCGACTCCGACACCGTCGCGAAAAATGATGAAATTGCCCCCGGCGCGATTTTTGTTTCCCATCAATCAGTCAAATTTTAGACGATTCCAACACCGTCGCGAAAAATGAGGAAATTGCCCCCGGCTCGTTTTTTTCGATCAATCGATCAAATTTGAGCCTATTTTGACACCGTCGCGAAAAATGACGAAATCGCCGCCGACGCGATTTTTGTTTCCCATCAATCAGTCAAATTTGAGCCTATTTCGACACCGTCGCGAAAAATGACGAAATCGCCCCCGAGCGATTTTTGTTTCACATCAATCAGTCAAATTTTAGCCGACTCCGACACCGTCGCGAAAAATGACGAAATTGCCCCCGGCGCGATTTTCGTTTCCCATCAATCAGTCAAATTTTAGACGATTCCAACACCGTCGCGAAAAATGAGGAAATTACCCCCGGCTCGTTTTTTTCCGATCAATCGTTCAAATTTTAGCCTATTTCGACACCGTCGCGAAAAATGACGAAATCGCCCCCGACGCGATTTTTGTTTCCCATCAATCAGTCAAATTTTAGCCGACTCCGATACCGTCGCGAAAAATGACGAAATTGCCCCCGGCGCGATTTTTGCTTCCCATCAATCAGTCAAATTTTAGGCGATTTCGACACCGTCGCGAAAAATGACGAAATTGCCCCCGGAGCGATTTTTGTTTCTGATTAATCTGTCAAATTTTAGCCGATTTCGACACCATCTTGGAAAAAGAAGAAATCGCCCCCGCCGCAATTTTTGTTTTCCATCAATCAGTCAAATTTTAGCCGACTCCGACACCGTCGCGAAAAATGACGAAATTGCCCCCGGCGCGATTTTTTTTTCACATCAATCAGTCAAATTTTAGACGATTCCAACACCGTCGCGAAAAATGAGGAAATTGCCCCCGGCTCATTTTTTTCCGATCAATCGGTCAAATTTGAGCCTATTTCGACACCGTCGCGAAAAATGACGAAATCGCCCCCGACTCGATTTTTGTTTCCCATCAATCAGTCAAATTTTAGCCGACTCCGACACCGTAGCGAAAAATGACGAAATTGCACCCAGCGCGATTTTCGTTTCCCATCAATCAGTCAAATTTTAGACAATTCCAACACCGTCGCGAAAAATGAGGAAATTGCCCCCGGCTCTTTTTTTCCGATCCATCGGTCAAATTTGAGCCCATTTCGACACCGTCGTGAAAAATGACGAAATCGCCCCCGACGCGATTTTTGTTTCACATCAATCAGTCAAATTTTAGCCGACTCCGACACCGTCGCGAAAAATGACGAAATTGCCCCCGGCGCGATTTTCGTTTCCCATCAATCAGTCAAATTTTAGACGATTCCAACACCGTCGCGAAAAATGAGGAAATTACCCCCGGCTCGTTTTTTTCCGATCAATCGTTCAAATTTTAGCCTATTTCGACACCGTCGCGAAAAATGACGAAATCGCCCCCGACGCGATTTTTGTTTCCCATCAATCAGTCAAATTTTAGCCGACTCCGACACCGTCGCGAAAAATGACAAAATTGCCCCGGCGCGATTTTTGTTTCCCATCAATCAGTAAAATTTTAGACGATTCCAACACCGTTACGAAAAATGATGAAATTGCCCCCGGCACTTTTTTTTCCGATCGATCGGTCAAATTTGAGCCTATTTCGACACCGTCGCGAAAAATGACGAAATCGGCCACGACGCGATTTTTGTTTCCCATCAATCAGTCAAATTTGAGCCTATTTCTACACCGTCGCGAAAAATGACGAAATCGCCCCCGACGCGATTTTTGTTTCACGTCAATCAGTCAAATTTTAGCCGACTCCGACACCGTCGCGAAAAATGATGAAATTGCCCACGGCGCGATTTTCGTTTCCCATCAATCAGTCAAATTTTAGACGATTCCAACACCGTTGCGAAAAATGAGGAAATTGCCCCCGGCTCGTTTTTTTCCAATCAATCGGTCAAATTTGAGCCCATTTCGACACATCGCGAAAAATGACGCAATCGCCCCCGGCGCGATTTTTGTTTAAAATGACGAAATCGCCCCCGACGCGATTTTTGTTTCCCATCAATCAGTCAAATTTTAGCCGACTCCGACACCGTCGCGAAAAATGACGAAATTGCCCCCGGCGCGATTTTTGCTTCCCATCAATCAGTCAAATTTTAGGCGATTTCGACACCGTCGCGAAAAATGACGAAATTGCCCCCGGAGCGATTTTTGTTTCCGATTAATCTGTCAAATTTTGGCCGATTCCGACACCGTCTTGGAAAAAGACGAAATTGCCCCCGGCGCGATTTTTGTTTCCCATCAATCTGTCAAATTTTAGCCGATTCCGACACCGTCACGAAAAATGACGAAATTGCCCCCGGCGTGATTTTTGTTTCCCATCAATCAGTCAAATTTTAGACGATTCCAACACCGTTTCGAAAAATGAGGAAATTGCCCCCGGCTCTTTTTTTCCGATCAATCGGTCAAATTTGAGCCTATTTCGACACCGTCGCGAAAAATGACGAAATCGCCCCCGACTCGATTTTTGTTTCCCATCAGTCAGTCAAATTTTAGCCGACTCCAACAGCGTCGCGAAAAATGACGAAATTGCACCAGGCGCGATTTTCGTTTCCCATCAATCAGTCAAATTTTAGACGATTCCAACACCGTCGCGAAAAATGAGGAAATTACCCCCGGCTCTTTTTTTCCGATCAATCGGTCAAATTTGAGCCTATTTCGACACCGTCGCGAAAAATGACGAAATCGCCCCCGGCTCGATTTTTGTTTCCCATCAGTCAGTCAAATTTTAGCCGACTCCAACAGCGTCGCGAAAAATGACGAAATTGCCCCCGGCGCGATTTTTGTTCCCGATCAATCAGTCAAATTTTAGCCGATTCCGACACCGTCGCGAAAAATGACGAAATCGTCCCCGGCGCGATTTTTGTTTCCGATCAATCCGTCAAATTTTAGACGATTCCAAAATCGTCGCGAAAAATGACGAAATCGCCCCCGGCGCCATTTTTTTCCCATCAATCAGTCAAATTTTAGCCGATTTCGACACTGTCGCGAAAAATGACGAAATTGCCCTCGGCGCGATTTTTGTTTCCCATCAATCAGTCAAATTTTAGCCGATTCCGACACCGTCGCGAAAAATGACGAAATCGTCCCCGGCGCGATTTTTGTTTCCGATCAATCCGTCAAATTTTAGACGATTCCAAAATCGTCGCGAAAAATGACGAAATCGCCCCCGGCGCCATTTTTTTCCCATCAATCAGTCAAATTTTAGCCGATTTCGACACTGTCGCGAAAAATGACGAAATTGCCCTCGGCGCGATTTTTGTTTCCCATCAATCAGTCAAATTTTAGCCGATTCCGACACCGTCGCGAAAAATGACGAAATCGTCCCCGGCGCGATTTTTGTTTCCGATCAATCCGTCAAATTTTAGACGATTCCAAAATCGTCGCGAAAAATGACGAAATCGCCCCCGGCGCCATTTTTTTCCCATCAATCAGTCAAATTTTAGCCGATTTCGACACTGTCGCGAAAAATGACGAAATTGCCCTCGGCGCGATTTTTGTTTCCCATCAATCAGTCAAATTTTAGCCGATTCCGACACCGTCGCGAAAAATGACGAAATCGTCCCCGGCGCGATTTTTGTTTCCGATCAATCCGTCAAATTTTAGACGATTCCAAAATCGTCGCGAAAAATGACGAAATCGCCCCCGGCGCCATTTTTTTCCCATCAATCAGTCAAATTTTAGCCGATTTCGACACTGTCGCGAAAAATGACGAAATTGCCCTCGGCGCGATTTTTGTTTCCCATCAATCAGTCAAATTTTAGCCGATTCCGACACCGTCGCGAAAAATGACGAAATCGTCCCCGGCGCGATTTTTGTTTCCGATCAATCCGTCAAATTTTAGACGATTCCAAAATCGTCGCGAAAAATGACGAAATCGCCCCCGGCGCCATTTTTTTCCCATCAATCAGTCAAATTTTAGCCGATTTCGACACTGTCGCGAAAAATGACGAAATTGCCCTCGGCGCGATTTTTGTTTCCCATCAATCAGTCAAATTTTAGCCGATTCCGACACCGTCGCGAAAAATGACGAAATCGTCCCCGGCGCGATTTTTGTTTCCGATCAATCCGTCAAATTTTAGACGATTCCAAAATCGTCGCGAAAAATGACGAAATCGCCCCCGGCGCCATTTTTTTCCCATCAATCAGTCAAATTTTAGCCGATTTCGACACTGTCGCGAAAAATGACGAAATTGCCCTCGGCGCGATTTTTGTTTCCCATCAATCAGTCAAATTTTAGCCGATTCCGACACCGTCGCGAAAAATGACGAAATCGTCCCCGGCGCGATTTTTGTTTCCGATCAATCCGTCAAATTTTAGACGATTCCAAAATCGTCGCGAAAAATGACGAAATCGCCCCCGGCGCCATTTTTTTCCCATCAATCAGTCAAATTTTAGCCGATTTCGACACTGTCGCGAAAAATGACGAAATTGCCCTCGGCGCGATTTTTGTTTCCCATCAATCAGTCAAATTTTAGCCGATTCCGACACCGTCGCGAAAAATGACGAAATCGTCCCCGGCGCGATTTTTGTTTCCGATCAATCCGTCAAATTTTAGACGATTCCAAAATCGTCGCGAAAAATGACGAAATCGCCCCCGGCGCCATTTTTTTCCCATCAATCAGTCAAATTTTAGCCGATTTCGACACTGTCGCGAAAAATGACGAAATTGCCCTCGGCGCGATTTTTGTTTCCCATCAATCAGTCAAATTTTAGCCGATTCCGACACCGTCGCGAAAAATGACGAAATCGTCCCCGGCGCGATTTTTGTTTCCGATCAATCCGTCAAATTTTAGACGATTCCAAAATCGTCGCGAAAAATGACGAAATCGCCCCCGGCGCCATTTTTTTCCCATCAATCAGTCAAATTTTAGCCGATTTCGACACTGTCGCGAAAAATGACGAAATTGCCCTCGGCGCGATTTTTGTTTCCCATCAATCAGTCAAATTTTAGCCGATTCCGACACCGTCGCGAAAAATGACGAAATCGTCCCCGGCGCGATTTTTGTTTCCGATCAATCCGTCAAATTTTAGACGATTCCAAAATCGTCGCGAAAAATGACGAAATCGCCCCCGGCGCCATTTTTTTCCCATCAATCAGTCAAATTTTAGCCGATTTGAAAAATGACGAAATTGCCCTCGGCGCGATTTTTGTTTCCCATCAATCAGTCAAATTTTAGACAATTCCAAAACTGTCGCGAAAAATGACGAAATCGCCCCCGGCGCCATTTTTTTCCCATCAATCAGTCAAATTTTAGCCGATTTGAACACCGTCGCGAAAAATGACGAAATTACCCCCGGCGCGATTTTTGTTTCCCATCAATCATTCAAATTTTAGCCGATTTCGACACCGTCACGAAAAATGACGAAATTGCCCCCGGCGCGATTTTTGTTTTCGATCAATCTGTCAAATTTTTGCTTATTACAACACCGTTGCAAAAAATGACGTAATTGCCCATGGCGCGATTTTTGTTTCTAATCAATCAGTCAAATTTGAGGCCATTCCGACACCGTAGCGAAAAATGACGAAATTGCTCTTGTGCAATTTTTTTTCCCATCAATCCGTCAAATTTTAGCCGATTTCGACACTGTCGCGAAAAATGACGAAATTGCCACTGGCGCGATTTTTGCTTCTGATCAATCTGTCAAATTTTTGCTCATTCCAACACCTTCGCGAAAAATGACGAAATCGCCCCCGCGCGATTTTTGTTTCCCATCAATCAGTCAAATGTTAGCCGATTCCGACACCGTCGCGAAAAATGACAAAATTGCCCCCGGCGCGATTTTTGTTTCCCATCAATTAGTCAACTTCTAGCCGATTCTGACACCGTAACGAAAAATGACGAAATTGCCCCAGCGTGATTTTTGTTTCCCATCAATATGTCAAATTTGAGCCAATTTCGACACCGTCGCGAAAAATTACGAAATCGCCCCCGACGCGATTTTTGTTTCCCATCAATCAGTCAAATTTTAGCCGATTCCGACACCGTCCCGAAAAATGACGAAATTGCCCTTGCGCGATTTTTGTGTCCCATCAATCAGTCAAATTTTAGCCGATTTCGACACCGTCGCGAAAAATGACGAAATTGCCCCCCGCGCGATTTTTGTTTCCCATCAATCAGTCAAATTTTTGCCGATTCCGACGCCGTCACGAAAAATGACGAAATTGCCCCTGCGCGATTTTTGTTTCCCAT
>NW_019266861.1:0-6580 GCF_002742605.1 Olea europaea var. sylvestris
GAATTTAAACGGTTGTAGGAAAAAAATTAGCAAAATGTAGGAGTTTCTCTTTTCCCTTGAGGAAAGAAAAACAAAAGTCTAAGACCAATGTGTAAATTATCCAAAAGATCATCCGATGAAGGAATCGGCGACTTGAATAAGCTAAGTACCAATTGGATGCTCTCATGGATATTGATGGAATGAGAAGAATCAAGAAACGAGGTCAAAATGGAAGAAAACAAGTTTTTGGGGAGTCAGATTTTTAGGGGACTTTGATGAAAGTTTATGAATTTGTGTTGTTGAAAAGTTGATAAAATTTGTGAATTCCATTAAATGTGTAATTAACTGTTAATTTAATTTAAATTTTTAACTAATTTTTAAGCCACATCAAATGGGCAAAGAAAGGAATAAGCAAAATAATAATAATAATAATAATAATAATAATAATAATAATAATAATAATAATAATAATAGATAAAAAAATAAAAAAATTAGGAATTTATATGATTCATAGACTACGCAAGATTCTTTGACAAAGAAGAATAATGAGATTGAAAAAATATAAAAATATGAGAAAAATTATGGACTCTCATAACTTTTCACCATACAAAAAATTAATTGATTTCACCTTAATTAAATTTGACCCCAAAAAGAACAAACAAAATTATTATTTTGATTTTGAGTTCGAATTATCAAATTAACAACTTAATTAAACTAATCTAAAGGAAAAAACAACTTCAATGTGGAAATCAATTAAAAACAATCAAGAGTCCCAGTTCAATTTGTATTTTTTGTTCAATAATTATATTGGCGATCATTAGAACATGAGTAAAAGTCAATTGGTAATATTATTTATCATAACAATACTCAAAGCCAATAAATATGATGAAGAAATCAAGACAAGGAGAATTTGAAGTAGACCCGATAAATTTATAAATAAGATATGATGAATTTCTTTAATCTTCAATCCTTAATTCCGATAGCCCAAACATCTTCTTACTTGAGTTTCCATTATTTCTTGACTTCTCTTCATGATTTCTTCCAAAAGGAATTTTTTAAATTTTGGGTGAGCAACGAGTAGAGTTTTAAATTGTGATGACCAAGTAGTAACATATAGCAAAGTTAGGTGAGTAGAGAGTAACTTTTTTTTATCCCGAAGGCGATGTAAGATTGAGATTTAATGACAATAATGAAATATCCGTAATCGCACCACGACAAACAAGATTAATTTCATTTACTGAGTGCTCTTAACTAATATTTAACTTCAACATCATCCTCCAACAACTGTTTAACATCAATTTCATCCATCAAATATTTTTAGTATTAAAACACACCTAAGCTATTGATTACAATTAAAATCATCCTTCAATAACTAATGAGCATCAAACTTCATTTATTCATTGGACAACGGATGGATGATGATAAGTCCAACTAATCAGATCCTTGTCAACACCTAGCCACAAATCATTAATGCCATACAAAAAGAGCCTTAATGCGTAACAAAAACATTCTTGATGCATTACAAAAACAGTCTGAATGCCTATACAAAAATTGGCACTTAATACCTCCACAACCTTTAAAATCATCCTCGCACCATATTTGGTGGGGACGTTTTGTGCTAATTACTCTTGCGAAGATTCTCTACCAAATATGGTGACTACCAAATACGGTGAGTTTCACTGCCACATACGGTGAGTTTTAGTGTCAAATATGGTGAGTTGGTGAGCTGACAAATACGGTGAAAAGTTGCCAAATACGGTAAGTGTGAATCCGGTGTCTAAATCACAAATACTATATACGAGAACCCGATTCCACTCCATACACTTCCAATTAAATTTACCAACACTGGCTTGGTCCTAGAGTTTTACCCAAGTTGGGGTGCTCCGTCATCACATCGTGAGTTGTGTTTTGCGTTGTTTTATTTACTTTACGCAAACCGGCAGTTTAACACAGGCTTAATTGGACGTGTATATTTAATCACCTAGACAACAATTAATTAGTGACTTGATGCTATTAAATGCATCAATTCCACATGTAAGGTCAAATTGGTAAACGGAACGTAAATTTGGTAAACGGTAAAATTTGAATTTGACACTGTAGAGCGTTCCTAGGAATTTTCAATTTCAATTCCCACAGGTAAAAGTATTTAATTCATAAAATAAAACCAAAAGAAAGGTTCAATCAGCTTAACTTGTACCATTAAAAAGTCGAAATAATTCGGTTTTTCTTTTTCTTTTTCTTTTTTTTTGGACAAGGACAAAAGTTGGATAAAAACTCTGAAAGTATTTGTTAATGTAAAACAAATGAGGATTATAAGATGAAGTGGCAGTTGTGAAATGGTCCCCGTAACAGACAGAGAGAGAGGCAAAATATAGGTGCAGAATGTAGAGGCATCATTTCATTTTCATGGCCGCCTTACCTTTCTCCGCACGATATCTAGACCTAACCAATGTGGAAACACACTAGCATGAGGATCATTCATCCGTCCCAGCTAATTTGGGAAAGTCTCCAACTCCCAGCCACTTAGCCCTTGGCAAGGAAGAAATTCCAAACTTGAGCTCAGCCTTTGTCTGTCTCTTTTTGTCTACCATATGGCCCACACCTGTTGTAGAATTCAGTGGAAAAATTAGAAATAAAAGGGGAAAAACACATGCTTAGTTTCTCAGATGAATTTTGCTACAGTTCCAAACTAGTGTTTTGAGAATTTCAATAATATGTTAAATTTAAAAAATCTCGACCTTCAATTGAATCCACAAATTACCTACGTTCTTTTTAAGCTTGTTTCGAGAACTATATCATAGACATATCGAATAATTCAAACAGATATCGATAATAGTTAAACGCGCACTAACTCGTTGTGCATGTTTTCTAGCTAAAATTGAAATGTTGATAGAGATTTGGTGAATGAATATGTTAATTGATCAGCATAAGCAGCTAGCAGGTGAGACATGAACTATTCCTGATTTAATCTCATTTCAAACAAGATGAGCATTAACAAAATTAATCGGCTTTCCAAGTTCTTGAACAGCTCCTTTAATTCGCGAGAATGAGATTGACTAATAGTATTGAACATGGTTGACTGAAGTTTAAGGTAATCTGGCATGTTGATAAAGATAAGATCAAGATTTAGAAGAAACTACATGTTTCAAGGTGAAGATTAATTATAGCTAAGACAAGAAGCCAAACCACGGGAATCAATAGATGAAGATCATTCTTGCAAAATGTGGAGAAGAATTAGAGGGCAAAGAGTGACTTGGACGTTTTACTAAGCAAATGAAATGTCAATCAAAAGTTTATCGTCCTGCACAATTTATGAGTCGCAATTCAAAAGTTTCTTATGAGAAGTTATGCACACAACAAATATGATAAAGGCAAGAATATGAATAAAGTTGAGCAATTCAATTGAGATCTCGTTTAATACAATAACGAACTTAGGTTAACATGAAGTTGGTCGTAAGTATAAATTTCTAATCTGTTTCCGTTTAGCAAACACATTGATTTTAATAAAATCGACAAAATAATACTTGGCCCTTGTTGATGAAATGTGTGGTAGAAAAGTTATATATGTAGTTAAAATTAATAGTTGACTTTGATTTAAATTAAAATTTGGATTTAATTCCGACCAAACAAGGGTTTATGTTCTTATCATGATTATTCATTTATAAAACGTGAAAACAATTTGATCAGCTGACCAACAAATCAAGAATTCTAATTAACCCCCTATTTGGTGGTAATTAAAATCTTTTTTTTAATAGATTTTGATATTAAAAAAAAAAGTAGATTAAATGTGTAGTTAATACGAGTTGTTGACTTTGACTTGCATTAAAATCTAAATTTTAATTTTAATTTCTACCAAACATAGGCTAATGTAATTAAAGTCTGTTTCCCTCTTTCATTTCTTTAATTCAAATGATATTTTATTTAAGCACTACAATTCCTTTGTAATTGACCCTATTTGAATATGTTGGCCAGGTTGCTGCCACTACCAATAAAGAAGTTGATGCGCACGTAACAAATCACCCAAGTTTGCCACCTGAGTTGCTCTGTTACCTATACAATGTTACAATGCTTGTGAGTTTTTGAACTTTATACGTTACTCGTTCTTGCAGTCTTGTTGTGACAAACTCATAGAAAATTCTTATACATAAGAAAGCTATGTTTATTTCTTCAAATTCAGACACATGTTGAAAGAAAATAAAATTCTGGTTCATTTTTTTGTGAAAAAAGAAAATAAAAACTTAAAATTGGTCCAATTATATGTAGAGAAAATTGAGATATTTGCCATAATTAGAAAAAAAAATTTGAGAGGGCTAAACTGAAAATGGAGGAATCTTGAAGGACATCTTGTGAGGCACATTAAACAGTCCAAAATTATATAAGTACTAGTTGCTGTCACGTGCGTTGCACGAATTTTGTATATATATCATATTTTTATTAGCGTATGAATTTTAATTTTTTGAAAAGTTTTTGAAGTAATATCTAAAAGTATTTCCACGATATAAGAAAATGATTGCAAATTATTTTTACAATTGCAACAGTATTGTGTTATCTAAAAAAATATGCTTGTATATTTCATACTTAAATAGGAAATATACGAGGTTATACAAACTATTTTGCCTGTATTCTTTGATAGTGTTGATATGATTGAATTGAATGTGAAGATTATATTTCTAAATTTTGTGTAATTCAATATTGAAAAATTGAAGATTGAGCATAAAATTATAAATCGACTTGCATATTCATATGCGTTTTATATTTTGTCCTTCATATATTTTAATATTTATTTTATACTTAGGTTGAAAAAATAAAAATCTGAAATTTTTTTCTGACATTCGGTTTGGTAAGTGAATGTATGGTGTTCTGCATTCTTGGTATTTATAAGTGCAAAAATCAGTATATACAGTAAGCTGCAATACCGTAGGTAGCATATACGGTAAGTTGCCTACAAATACGGTAGGCTACATATACGGTAAACTGTAAATACGATAGACAGCATATACGGTATTGAAATTTATTGTAGTGGACGAAACCGGATTCATTCATACCGTATATGCACTTTACATATCATATGTGCAACATACTGTATTTACGCGTACCGTATTCGCAGCTTACCATATATACAGCATACCGTATTTGTATCAGACCGTATTTACAACACACCGTATATGCGGCACACCGTATTTGCATATATTGTCTTTAGATACCATGTTTGGCAGATATTGGTTTTTGTATTTCAATATTGTTTTCTTTTTTATAATTTTATTTCGAGGAATTAAAAAAAATGTGATTATGAAATTGCTAATTTTTAAATGTGTTTTTTGTTGAAGATAAAAATGGTTTTTATGCTATTTGTAAAAAAAAAAAATTATTGTAATTTAATTATCGTAATAAGAAGATTTACTACAATTATTTAAAAAAAAATTCACAACACAATAAATCCATGCTTTTAACTCGATGACTGCAAAAGTCTTTTGTGTATCAATAAAACATTTCTCATTCAAACAATAATGCCAAATTTTTTGGCATCATGCTTTCATTTTCGTCTTTTCAAAAATTTAACTTTTTTCGTTTTTGTCTTCATTTTTTTAGATTCTTTGTTGTTAGCAATGATTATTTCTTTGAGATTTTTTATTGTATTATATTGAAATTAAACTTATTCTTGTAATTATAATTTTTTATTAGATTTAATGCATATTTTTAACTAATAAAATAACAAAATAAACAAATATAAGGTTGCATGATTAAATTTAAAAAAAAAGTCGTTGCATGACCGCACAGATTGTATTATAGCATATACGGTAAGTTATATGTCGTAATATGCATATTGCTATAATATAACAAAAAAAATTGTACAACAATAATTTCTCATTATATTATGCTAAACATTGTATTATAATATATACGTATAGTATGTTATATCTTAACCATAACATATAGTATTATAGCATACCGTATTTGCACATATTGTCTTTAGACTAATCACAAACATTGGTTATAAATAAATCCAAGTCTCATGTAATGTAGATTTAATTCATATTGATTTGCACAATTGCATTTCTAGTATAGATTGTCTTTAGACTAATCACAAACATTGGTTATAAATAAATCCAAGTCTCATGTAATGTAGATTTAATTCATATTGATTTGCACAATTGCATTTCTAGTATAGATATTGCAGTGGTTTAATTCGCTCTAGAATGACTTCAAAGTTATTTTGCACCGACATAAGAAATTTCAAATGTATAATATGTGCCATTGCATAATTATAAATCGACTTGCATATTCATATGCGTTTTATATTTTGTCCTTCATATATTTTAATATTTATTTTATGCTTATGTTGAAAAAATAAAAAATCTGAAATTTTTTTCTGACATTCGGTTAGATAAGTGAATGTATCGTGTTCTGCACTCTCGATATTTGTAAGTGCAAAAATCGGTATACACGGTAAGCTGCACATATAGTCGGTAGCACATATGGTAAGTTGCCTGCAAATACGGTAGACAACATATACGGTCTTGAAATTTATTGTAGTGGACGAAACTGGATTCATTCATATCGTACATGCATTATATATACCGTATATGCAACATACCGTATT
>NW_019266862.1:0-6580 GCF_002742605.1 Olea europaea var. sylvestris
ACGTCGCGATTTTTATTTCCGATCAAACTCCCAAATTTCAACCAATTCGGACAAAGTCGAGAAAAATGACGAAATTGCCCCCGACACGATTTTTGTTTCCGATCAACCAGTTAAATTTTAGCCAATTGCGTCACAGTCGCGAAAAATGACGAAATTACACACGGCGCGATTTTTGTTCCCGATCATCCTGTCAAATTTGAGCCCATTCCGACAAAGTCCGAAAAATGACGAAATTGCCCCCGGCGCGATTTTGTTTCCGATCAACCTGTCAATTTTCAACCCATTCTGACATCGTCGCGAAAAATGACGAAATTGCCCCCGACGCGATTTTTGTTTCCGGTCAACCTGTCAAATTTCAGCCAATTCCGACAGAGTCGTTAAAAATTACGAAATTGCCCCGGCGCGATTTTTGTTTCCGATCAACCAGTTAAATTTTAGCCAATTCCGACACAGTCGCAAAAAATGACGAAATTACACCCGCCACGATTTTTTTTCTCGATCCACCTGTAAAATTTGAGCCCATTCCGACACAGTCGAGAAAAATGACGAAATAGGCGCCGGCGCGATTTTTATTTCCGATCAAACTGCCAAATTTCAGCCAATGCCGCCACAGTCGAGAAAAATGACGAAATAGGCGCCGGCGCGATTTTTATTTCCGGTCAAACTCCCAAATTTCAGCCAATGCCGCCACAGTCGAGAAAAATGACGAAATAGGCGCCGGCGCGATTTTTATTTCCGGTCAAACTCCCAAATTTCAGCCAATGCCGCCACAGTCGAGAAAAATGACGAAATAGGCGCCGGCGCGATTTTTATTTCCGGTCAAACTCCCAAATTTCAGCCAATGCCGCCACAGTCGAGAAAAATGACGAAATAGGCGCCGGCGCGATTTTTATTTCCGGTCAAACTCCCAAATTTCAGCCAATGCCGCCACAGTCGAGAAAAATGACGAAATAGGCGCCGGCGCGATTTTTATTTCCGGTCAAACTCCCAAATTTCAGCCAATGCCGCCACAGTCGAGAAAAATGACGAAATAGGCGCCGGCGCGATTTTTATTTCCGGTCAAACTCCCAAATTTCAGCCAATGCCGCCACAGTCGAGAAAAATGACGAAATTACACCCGGCGCGATTTTTGTTCCCAATCAACCTGTCAAATTTAAACCCATCTCGACACAGTTGAGAAAAATGACGAAATAGGCGCCGGCGCGATTTTTATTTCCGATCAAACTCCCAAATTTCAGCCAATTCCGACGCAGTCGAGAAAAATGACGAAATTGCCCCCGGCGCGATTTTTGTTTCCGATCAACCTGTCAAATTTGAGCCCATTCCGACACAGTCGAGAAAAATGACGAAATTGCCCCCGGCGCGATTTTTGTTTCCGATCAACCTGTCAAATTTGAGCCCATTCCGACACAGTCGAGAAAAATGACGAAATTGCCCCCGGCGCGATTTTTGTTTCCGATCAACCTGTCAAATTTGAGCCCATTCCGACACAGTCGAGAAAAATGACGAAATTGCCCCCGGCGCGATTTTTGTTTCCGATCAACCTGTCAAATTTGAGCCCATTCCGACACAGTCGAGAAAAATGACGAAATTGCCCCCGGCGCGATTTTTGTTTCCGATCAACCTGTCAAATTTGAGCCCATTCCGACACAGTCGAGAAAAATGACGAAATTGCCCCCGGCGCGATTTTTGTTTCCGATCAACCTGTCAAATTTGAGCCCATTCCGACACAGTCGAGAAAAATGACGAAATTGCCCCCGGCGCGATTTTTGTTTCCGATCAACCAGTTAAATTTTAGCCAATTCCGACACAGTCGCGAAAAATGACGAAATTACACCCGGCGCGATTTTTGTTCTCGATCAACCTGTCAAAATTGAGCCCATTCCGACACAGTCGAGAAAAATGACAAAATAGGCGCCGGCGCGATTTTTATTTCCGATCAAACTGTCAAATTTCAGCCAATTCCGACCCAGTCGAGAAAAATGACGAAATTGCCCCCGGCGCGATTTTTGTTTCCAGTCAACAAGTCAAATTTTAGCCAGTTCAGACGCAGTCGCAAGCAGTCGCTAAAAATGACGAAATTACACCCGCCGTGATTTTTGTTCCCATCGACCTGTCAAATTTGAGCCCATTCCGACACAGTCGAGAAAAATTACGTAATTGTTGCCGACGCCATTTTTATTTCCGAACAAACTGCCAAATTTCAGCCAATTCCGACGCGGTCGAGAAAAATGATGAAATTGCCCCCGGCGCGATTTTTGTTTCCGATCAACAAGTCAAATTTTAGCCAATTCCGACACAGTAGCAAAAAATGACGAAATTACACCCGGCGCGATTTTTGTTCTCGATAAACCTGTCAAATTTGAGCCCATTCCGACACAGGCGCGAAAAATGACGAAATTGCCAACTGCGCGATTTTTGTTTCCGATCAACCTGTCAAATTTTAGCCCATTCTGATACAGTCACGAAAAATAACGAAATTGCCCCCAGCGCGATTTTTGTTTCCGTTCAACCTGTCAAATTTGAGCCCATTCCGACACAGTCGAGAAAATTGACAAAATTGCCCACGGCGCGATTTTTATTTCAGATCAAACTGTCAAATTTCAGCCAATTCCGACACAGTCGAGAAAAATGACGAAATTACCCCCGGCGCGATTTTTTTTTCCGATCAACCAGTCAAATTTCTGCCAATTCCGACACAGTCGCGAAAAATGACGAAATTACACCCGGCGCGGTTTTTTTTCCCGATCAACCTGTCAAAAGTGAACCCATTCCGACACAGTCGAGAAAAATGACGAAATTGCCGCCGGCGCGATTTTTATTTTCTATCAAACCGCCAAATTTCAACCAATTTCGACACAGTTGAGAAAAATGACGAAATTGCCCCCGGCGCGATTTTTGTTTCCGATCAACCAGTCGAATTTTAGTCAATTCCGACACAGTCGCGAAAAATGACGAAATTACACCCGACACGATTTTTGTTCCCGATCAAACTGTCAAATTTAAGCCCAATACGACACAATCGCGAAAAATGAAGAAATTGCCCTCGGCGAGATTTTTGTTTTCGATCAACCTGTAAACTTTCAGCCCATTCTGACATAGTCGAGAAAAATGACGAAATTGCCCCCGGCGAGATTTTTGTTTCCGATCAACCAGTGAAATTTTAGCCAATTCCGACACAGTCGCAAAAAATGACGAAATTACACCCGGCGTGATTTTTGTTTTCGATCAACCTGTCAAATTTTAGCCAATTCCGACTCAGTCGGAAAAATGACGAAATTGCCCCGGCGAGATTTTTGTTTCCGATCAACTTGTCAAATTTGAGGCCATTTCGACATTGTCGAGAAAAATGATGAAATTGCCCCCGGCGCGATTTTTATTTCAGATCAAACTGTCAAATTTCAGCCAATTCCGACACAGTCGAGAAATGTGACGAAATTGCCCCCGGCGCGGTTTTTGTTTCCAATCAACCAGTCAAATTTTAGCCAATTCCGACACAGTCGCAAAAAATGACGAAATTACACCCGGCGCGATTTTTCTTCTCGATAAACCTGTCAAAATTGAGCCCATTCCGACACAGTCGAGAAAAATGGCAAAATAGGAGCCATTTTTGAGCCCATTCCGACACTGGCGAGAAAAATGACGAAATAGGTGCCGGCGCGATTTTTATTTCCGATCAAACTCCCAAATTTCAGTCAATTCCGACGCAGTCGAGAAAAATGACGAAATTGCCCCCGGCGCGGTTTTTGTTTCCGATCAACCAGTTAAATTTTAGCCAATTCCGTCACAGTCGCGAAAAATGACGAAATTACACCCGGCGCGGTTTTTGTTCCCGATCAACCTGTCAAATTTGAGCCCATTCCGACACAGTCGAGAAAAATGACGAAATAGGCGCCGGCGCGATTTTTATTTCCGATCAAACTCCCAAATTTCAGCCGATTCCGACGCAGTCGAGAAAAATGACGAAATTGCCCCCGGCGCGGTTTTTGTTCCCAATCAACCTGTCAAATTTGAGCCCATTCCGACACAGTCGAGAAAAATGACGAAATAGCCGCCGGCGCAATTTTTATTTCCGATCAAACTCCCAAATTTAAGCCAATTCGGACACAGTCGAGAAAAATTACGAAATTGCCCCCTGCGCGATTTTTGTTCCCGATCAACCTATCAAATTTGAGCCCATTCCGACACAGTCGCGAAAAATGACGAAATTGCCCCCGGCGCGGTTTTTGTTCCCGATCAACCTATCAAATTTGAGCCCATTTCGACACAGTCGCGAAAAATGACGAAATTGCCCCCGGCGCGATTTTGTTCCCGATCAACCTGTCAATTTTCAGCCCATTCCGACATCGTCGCGAAAAATGACGAAATTGCCCCCGGCGCGATTTTGTTTCCGATCAACCTGTCAATTTACAGCCCATTCCGACGCAGTCGCGAAAAATGCCGAAATTGCCCCCGGCGCGATTTTTGTTTCCGATCAACCTGTCAAATTTCAGCCAATTCCGACACAGTCGAGAAAAATGACGAAATTGCCCCGGCGCGATTTTTGTTTCCGATCAACCAGTGAAATTTTAGCCAATTCCGACACAGTCGCAAAAAATGACGAAATTACACCCGGCGTGATTTTTGTTCCCGATCAACCTGTCAAATTTGAGCCCATTCCGACACAGTCGCGAAAAATGACGAAATTGCCCCCGGCGCGATTTTGTTTCCGATCAACCTGTCAATTTACAGCCCATTCCGACGCAGTCGCGAAAAATGCCGAAATTGCCCCCGGCGCGATTTTTGTTTCCGATCAACCTGTCAAATTTGAGCTCATTCCGACACAGTCGCGAAAAATGACGAAATTGGCCCCGGCGCGATTTTGTTTCCGATCAACCTGTCAATTTTCAGCCCATTCTGACATCGACGCGAAAAATGATGAAATTGCCCCCAGCGCGATTTTTGTTTCCGATCAACCTGTCAAATTTCAGCCAATTCCGACACAGTCGAGAAAAATGACGAAATTGCCACGGCGCGATTTTTGTTCTCTATAAACCTGTCAAATTTGAGCCCATTCCGACACAGTCGAGAAAAATGACGAAATAGCCGCCGCCGCGATTTTTATTTCCGATCAAACTCCCAAATTTCAACCAATTCGGACACAGTCGAGAAAAATGACGAAATTGCCCCCGGCACGATTTTTGTTTCCGATCAACCACTTAAATTTTAGCCAATTGCGTCGCAGTCGCGAAAAATGACGAAATTACACCCGGCGCGATTTTCGTTCCCGATCAACCTGTCAAATTTGAGCCCATTCCGACACAGTCGCGAAAAATGACGAAATTGCCCACGGCGCGATTTTGTTTCCGATCAACCTGTCAATTTTCAGCCCATTCCGACATCGTCGCAAAAAATGACGAAATTACACCCGGCGCGATTTTTGTTTTCGATCCACCTGTCAAATTTGAGCCCATTCCGACACAGTAGAGAAAGATGACGAAATAGGCGCCGACGCGATTTTTATTTCCAATCAAACTGCCAAATTTCAGTCAATTCCGACACAGTCGAGAAAAATGACGAAATTGCCCCCGACGCGATTTTTGTTTCTGATCAACCGGTTAAATTTTAGCCAATTCCGTCACAGTCGCGAAAAATGACGAAATTCCCCACGACGCGATTTTTGTTTCCGATCAACCGGTTAAATTTTAGCCAATTCCGTCACAGTCGCGAAAAATGACGAAATTAGACCCGACGCGATTTTTTTTCTCGATCAACCTGCCAAATTTGAGCCCATTCCGACACAGTCTAGAAAAATGACGAAATTGCCGCCGGCGCGATTTTTATTTCCAATCAAACTCCCAAATTTCAGCCAATTCCGACACAGTCGAGAAAAATGACGAAATTGCCCCGGCACGATTTTTGTTTCCGATCAACAAGTTAAATTTTAGCCAATTCCGTCACAGTCGCGAAAAATGACAAAATTACACTCGGCGTGATTTTTGTTCCCAATCAACCTGTCAAATTTGAGCCCATTCCGACACAGTCGAGAAAAATGACGAAATTACCGCGGACGCGATTTTTATTTCCCATCAAAGTCCCAAATTTCAGCCAATTCCGACACAGTCGAGAAAAATGACGAAATTGCCCCCGGCGCGATTTTTGTTTCTGATCAACAAGTTAAATTTTAGCCAATTCCGTCACAGTCGCGAAAAATGACGAAATTACACCCGGTGCTGTTTTTGTTCCCGATCAACCTGTCAAATTTGAGCACATTCCGACACAGTCGCGAAAAATGACGAAATTGCCCCCGGCGCGATTTTTGTTTCCGATCAACCTGTCAAATTTCAGCCAATTCCGACACAGTCGAGAAAAATGACGAAATTGCCCCGGCGCGATTTTGTTTCCTATCAACCAGTCAAATTTTAGCCAATTCCGGTACAGTCGTAAAAAATGACGAAATTACACTCGGGGCGATTTTTGCTCCCGATCAACCTGTCAAATTTGAGCCCATTCCGACGCTGTCGAGAAAAATGACGAAATAGGCGCCGGCGCGATTTTTATTTCCGATCAAACTCCCAAATTTCAGCCAATTCCGACGCAG
>NW_019266863.1:0-6580 GCF_002742605.1 Olea europaea var. sylvestris
GAAAACAATTGTGAGTTCAAAGCTCTATCGTTGAAACTTATGAACTTTCTAAAGAGGAGGATTCTTGTTGGCCATAACATCGACGACAAGAAATCCTATATTGCGGCTGCGTTCAGGGAGGCAGACTGAAAATTGCTTGATATTAGAGATATGACAAAAGATCTTCCAATATATGATGCTGAAGATCTGAAAGTTGAAGCAGCAGTTGAAAAAGCGCCGGGAATGGAAATTGGAGATGCAATTGGGTCTGTCCAGATGAAGAAACGGTGAGATATCTCACCGTAGTTGGTCAAGTGCAATATCAGTTGAGAAAAATATATACTGATTAAAATATTGTATTTATTTTAAATGATTTTTGTTGACTTTTTGTCCAAGTCTTATTTGAAACTCATAGTTCTAATTTGAATGAGAGACTTGTTGATGAATTGTTGATTTTTGTCCAGTAGTTCTTTTGGGTACTTTTGTTAATGATAGACCTTTTATTATTATTATTTTCGCATCACTCTCATCTGTCCACTTACTTTCTTCTGATCATGAATACCTTTTGTGTCAAACTGCACTTCACCCCTCCCAAAATAAAAATGGTCAGCAACCTCTATAAACATAAGGTTGTATTTCCATTCGGCTAAAAAAAATTGGTCATAACAACCACTGTGACTAAAAATAAAATCATTACGGAAAAATGGCTAATGATGGAGGAGGATAGTCAAATCATAGGTTTCAATCTGAACACAAAATTCCCTGAGGATAAAAAAATTAAAAAACAGAATGGTTTTTTAAATACCCTAGTTATCTCAGCAGGGGAAGAGGCACTGATTTTTCAACATTCCAATCCTCATCACGGAAACAATCGTGAGTTGAAAGCTCCATCGATGAAGTTTGTGAACTTTCTAAAGAGGAGGATTCTTGTTGGCCATAACATCGACGACAAGAAATCCTACATTACGGCTGCGTTCAGGGAGGGCAGACTGGAAATTGCTTGATATTAGAGATCTGACAAAAGATCTTGCAATATATGATGCTGAAGACTGAAACTTTAAGCAGTAGTTGAAAAAACGCTGGAAATGATAAATGGAATATAGAGGTGCAATTGAATCTGCTCAGATGAAGAAATTGGTATGGTTTTGGGGCCGAGTATAAGTGACTTTTCAAAAATTTGAATTTCAAATGAATTCTTCTAAAAAACGCCATTGACTTTCTTCCATTTCTTTTTTCTTTTTTTCTTACACCCATTTTTCACCTCATCGTGTCAAAGATTGTGGTCAAGTAGTTTTATCCATCTTTCCCAATTGATATTGCATTTGACCAGTTACAGTGAGATATCTCACGTTTCTTCATCTTGGTAGACCCAATTGCACCTCCATATTCCTTTTTCCATTTCCAGTGCTTTTTCAACTGTTGCTTCAAGTTTTAGATCTTCAGCACTATATATTGTAAGATCTCTAATACCAAACAATTTTCTGTCTGTCTTCCTGAATGCAGCCGTAATGTAGGATTTCTTGTCGTCGATGTTATGGCCAACAAGAATCATCTTCTTTAAAAAGTTCACAAGTTTCAACGATGAAATTTTGAAATCACGATTGTTTCCATGATGAGGATTGAAATGTTGAAAAATCAATGTCTCTTCCCCTACTGAGATAACGAGGGTATTTAAAAAGTCATTCTATTTTTTATTTTTTTTATCCTCGAAGAATTTTGTGTTCAGATTGAAGCTTATAATTTGACTATCCTCCTCCATCCTTAGTCATTTTTTCATAATGGTTTTATCTTTAGTCACAGTGGTTGTTATGACCAATTTTTTTGGGTCGAATTAAAAATACAACCTTATCTTTGTGGAGGTTGTTGGCCATTTTTATTTTGGGAGGGGTGAAGTACGGTTTGACACAAAAGGTATTCATGATCGGAAGAAAGTAAGTGGACAGAGGAGAGTGATGCGAAAATAATAATAAAAGGTCTATCATTAACAGAAGTACCCAAAAAAACTATTGAACAAAAATCAACAATTCATTAACAAGTCTCTTTTTCAAATTAGAACTATAACTATCAAACAAGATTTGGACAATAAGTCAACAAAAATCATTTAAAACAAAAACAATATTTTAATCAGTATATATCTTTCCCAATTGATATTGCATTTGCAGACCCAATTACACCTCCATTTTTCATTCCCAGCGCTTTTTCAACTGCTACTTCAATTTTCAGATTTTCAGCACAAAATATTGCAAGATCTTTTTTCAGATATCTAATATCAAGCAATTTCCTGTCCGTCTTCCCGAACGCAGCTACAATGTAGGATTTCTTGTCGTCAATGTTATGGTCAACAAGAATCCTCCTCTTTAGAAAGTTCACAAGCTTCTAAACAATTTAAAAAGCCTAAATGCCTCGTAAAGCAAGAAACTTATAATATGATGCGAATTCATACATTATCCCATGGTCATATATTGCTAAAGATACGGTGCTTTTAATAAAAAGAGAGTTCTTATAGGTTTCCAAGTTAAAATATACATCATCACACTCTCCTCCTCCATCCTTTTCATAAAATATACACCATCACACTTTCCTCTCCCATCCTTTTCAAACTTTTTTAGAAAAAGGCAATTGCTTTGTCTATATATACATTCACTCTCCGTTCACTCCACTGTTCCTCTTCAAGCATTTTCTCGAACATGAATATCTCTTTCACTATAAAACCTTCTTTCACAACTCAAAGATCAAAAAAACATGTCCTAACCTCCATAAATATGAGGTTGATCGCCCATTTCACAAGAAGCGCTTGGTTACCACCACCATCACCACAAACAAAATCCATCTGGAAGAATGGATTAAAAGAGAATATGGAGGTAGTAAGGGCATTGGGTTCGATGTCAATATACGGCACATTGTGGTTGAAGATGAAAAGATAAAATTTCTTACCACATTGGTTGTTGCAAGTGGATTGATACTTTGATATATCAAAGAACGAGCGACCATCATGCAAACGACTGACTCTTCGTAGATTTACCACTGAGGCTTTTGAACTATCTAAGCAGAAACACTCTTGTATGTCACAATATGAAGGAGAAAAATGCATCTCTTGCAGCTTCCTTTCGAGAAAAAGATCGGGAATCATTTCAAATCCTAGATCTCGAGGAAGAATTTCACCGTCAATTTGACATTGACAAAATAGTCTAGAGGCAGCTGGGAACAAGAAAGACGATTTGGGACTTGAACAATCAAGATTTATGTTAGATGGAGGATAAAGAAATGGTGGAATTTCTCACCATTGTTAGTCAACTGGAGTTCTATTTAGGAAAAATTTTCACTGATTAGCATTCTGACTGTGATTTTGTTGAAATTGTTGAAGGATAGTTTCTTTTTTTACTAGGATTTGATTGAAACAGTGTAGGATAGGTTGAAAGCGTAGTATTTTGACTAGGATAGGATAGTTAAATCATAGGCTTCAATTTGAGTACAAAATTCCCTGATGATAAACAAAATAAAGAACAGAATGGTTTTTTAAATACCCTCGTTATCTCAACAAGGGAAGAGACACTGATTTTTCAACATCTCAATCCACGTCATGGAAAACAATCGTGAGTTCAAAGCTCCATCGTTGAAACTTGTGAACTTTCTAAAGAGGAGGATTCTTGTTGGCCATAACATCGACGACAAGAAATCCTATATTGCGGCTGCGTTCAGGGAGGCAGACTGAAAATTGCTTGATATTAGAGATATGGTAAAAGATCTTGCAATATATGGTGCTGAATATCTGAAAGTTGAAGCAGCAGTTCTAAAAGCGCTGAGAATGGAAATTGGAGGTGCAATTGGGTCTGTCCAGATAAAGAAACGGTGAGATATCTCACCGTCGTTGGTCAAGTGCAATATCAATTGAGAAAGATATATACTGATTAAAATATTGTATTTGTTTTAAATGATTTTTGTTGACTTTTTGTTCAAATCTTATTTGAAAGTCATAGTTCTAATTTGAATGAAAGACTTGTTGATGAATTGTTGATTTTTGTCCAGTAGTTCTTCTGGGTACTTTTGTTAATGATAGACCTTTTATTATTATTTTCGCATCACTCTCACGTGTCCACTTACTTTCTTCCGATCATGAATACCTTTTGTGTCAAACTGCACTTCACCCCTTCCAGAATAAAAATGGTCAGCAACCTCCACAAACATAAGGTTGTATTTTCATTCGGCTAAAAAAAATTGGTCATAACAACCACTGTGACTAAAGATAAAACCATTATGGAAAAATGGCTAAGGATGGATGAGGATAGTCAAATCATAGGCTTCAATCTGAACACAAAATTCCTTGAAAATAAAAAAATTAAAAAACAGAATGATTTTTTAAATACCCTCGTTATCTCAATAGGGGAAGAGGCACTGATTTTTCAACATTCCAATCCTCATCACGGAAGCAATCGTCAGTTGAAAGCTCTATCGTTGAAGTTTGTGAACTTTCTAAGGAGGAGGATTCTTGTTGGCCATAACATCGACGACAAGAAATCCTACATTACGGCTACGTTTAGGGAGGGCAGACTGGAAATTGCTTGATATTAGAGATCTGATAAAAGATCTTGCAATATATGGTGCTGAAGATTGAAACTTTAAGCAGTAGTTGAAAAAACGCTGGGAATGATAAATGGAATATGAAGGTGCAACTGAGTCTGCGTAGATGAAGAAATTGGTATGGTTTTGGGCTGAGTATAAGTGACTTTTTAAAAATTTGAATTTCAAATGAATTCTTCTAAAAAACGCCGCTGACTTTCTTCCATTTCTTTTTTCCGTTTTTTTTTACACCCATTTTCCATCTAATCGTGTCAAGCCTTGTGTCAAAGATTGTGGTCAAGTAGTTTTATCCATCTTTCCCAATTGATATTGCATTTGATCAACTACAGTGAGATATCTCACCGTTTCTTCATATTGGCAGACCCAATTGCACCTCCATATTCCATTCTCCATTCTCAACGCTTTTTCAACTGCTGTTTCAAGTTTTAGATCTTCAGCACTATATATTGTAAGATCTTTTGTAAGATCTCTAATACCAAGCAATCTTCTGTCTGTCTTCCCGAATGCAGCCGCAATGTAGGATTTCTTGTCGTCGATATTATGGCCAACAGAAATCATCTTCTTTAGAAAGTTAACAAGTTTCAACGATGAAGTTTCGAAATCACGATTGTTTCCATGATGAGATTGAAATGTTGAAAAATCAGTGCCTCTTCCCCTACTGAGATAATCAGGGTATTTAAAAAGTCATTCTGTTTTTTATTTTTTTTATCCTCGGAGAATTTTGTGTTCAAATTGAAGCCTATGATTTGACTATCCTCCTCCATCTTTAGTCATTTTTTCGTAATGGTTTTATCGTTAGTCACAGTGGTTGTTATGACCAATTTTTTTCGGGCCGAATTAAAAATACAACCTTATCTTTGTGGAGGTTGTTGGCCATTTTTATTTTGGGAGGGGTGAAATACGGTTTGATACAAAATGTATTCATGATCGGAAGAAAGTAAGTGGACAGAGGAGAGTGATGCGAAAATAATAATAAAAGGTCTATCATTAACAGAAGTACCCAGAAAAACTATTGAACAAAAATCAACAATTCATTAACAAGTCTCTCCTTCAAATTAGAACTATGACTATCAAACAAGATTTGGACAATAAGTCAACAAAAATCATTTAAAACATAAACAATATTTTAATCAGTATATATTTTTCCCAATTGATATTGCATTTGACCGACTACGGTGAGATATCTCACCGTTTCTTCATCTGGCAGACGCAATTACACTTCCATTTTCCATTCCCGACGTTTTTCAACTGCTGCTTCAGTTTTCAGATCGTCAGCACCAAATATCGCAATATCTTTTTTCAAATCTCTAATATCAAGCAATTTCCTGTCCGTCTTCCCGAACGCAGCCGCAATGTAGGATTTCTTGTCGTCGATGTTATGGCCAACAAGAATCCTCCTCTTTAGAAAGTTAACAAGCTTCTAAACAATTTAAAAAGCCTAAATGTCTCGTAAAGCAAGAAACTTATAATATGATGCGAATCCATACATTATCCCATGGTCATATATTGCTAAGGATACGGTGCTTTTGATAAAAAGAGAGTTCCTATAAGTTTTTAAGTTAAAATATACACCATCACACTCTCGTGCTCCATCCTTTTCATAAAATATACACCATCACAATTTCCTCTCCCATCCTTTTCGAACTTTTTTAGAAGAAGACAAATGCTTTGCCTATATATACATCCACCCTCCGTTCACTCCACTGTTCCTCTTCAAGCATTTTCTCAAACATGAATATCTCTTTTACTATAAAACCTTCTTTCACAACTCAAAGATCAAAAACACATGTCCTAACCTCCAGAAATATGAGGTTGATCGCCCATTTCAAAAGAAACGCTTGGTTACCACCACCATCACCACAGACAGAATCCATCTGGAAGAATGGATTAAAAGAGAAGATGGAGGTAGTAAGGGCATTGGGTTTGATGTCAATACACGACACATTGTGGTTGAAGATGAACAGACAAAATTTCTTACCACATTGGTTGTTGCAAGCGGATTTGATAATTTGATATATCAAAG
>NW_019266864.1:0-6579 GCF_002742605.1 Olea europaea var. sylvestris
AGGGGCAATTTTGTCATTTGTCGTGACAGTGTCGGAATGGGTCGTAATTTGGCATGTTGATTGGAAACGGCCCGCGAAATTGGGCTTGTTGATTAGAAACGGCCAGCGCAATTGGACTCGAGGCACAGACCAGGGATCGTGGGATTTTGGTCAAATTCCTTCACTTGGGCCTCCGAATAATTAATTTCCTTATTAATTATGTCATGTTGAAGAAGTGCAGGACAAGAAATTAACAAAGCAAAATAGCACCATGGGCAATTTTCTCATTTGTCGCGACGGCGTCGGAATGGGCTGAAATTTGGTAGGTTGATTGGAAACGACCCGCGAAATTGGACTTGGGGCACAGACCCGGGACCTGGGATTTTAGCCAAATTCTTTCATTTGGGCTTCCGAATGATTAATTTCCGTATTAATTATGTCAGGTTGAAGAATTGCTGGATAGAAAATTAACAAAGAAAAGCCACATCATGGGCAATTTTATCATTTGTATCGACGGTGTCGGAATGGGCCGTAATTTGGCATGTTGATTGGAAACGGCCTGCGAAATTGGACTCGGGACACAGACCCGGGATCACGGGATTTTAGCTAAATTCCTTCGTTTGGGGATCCAAATAATTAATTTCCTTATTTATTATGTCAGGTTGAAGAATTGCTGAACAGAAAATTAACAAAGAAAAATCGGACCAGGGGCAATTTTATCATTTGTCGCGATGGTGTCAGAACGTGCTAAAATTTGACAGATTGATTGGAAGCGGCCCGCGAAATTGGACTCGGTGCACAAACTCGGGATCACAGGATTTTGTCCAAATTCCTTCGTTTGGGCCTCCGAATAATTAATTTACTTATTAATTATGTCTTGTTGAAGAAGTACGGGATAGAAAATTAACAAAGAAAAACCACACCAGGGGCAATTTTATCATTTGAGGCAATGGCGTTGGAATGGGCTGAGATTTGGTACGTCGATTGAAAACGGCCCGCGAAATTGGACTCGGGGTACAGGCCCAGGATCACGAGATTTTAGCCAAATTCCTTCGTTTGGGCCTCTGAATAATTAATTTCCGTATTAATTATATAAGGTTGAAGAAGTGCTGGACAATAAATTAACAAAGAAAAACCACACCAGGGGCAATTTCCTCCTTTGTCGTGACGGTGTTAGAATGGGCCGAAATTTGCCAGGTTAATTGGAAATGGCCTACGAAATTGGACTCGGGGCACAGACTCGGGATCACGGGATTTGGCTAAATTCCTTCGTTTGGGCCTTCGAATAATTAATTTCCTTATTAATTATGTCATGTTGAAGATGTGCTTAACCGAGAATTAACAAAGTAAAACCGCACCAGGAGAAATTTTTTCATTTGTCGTGACGGTGTCGGAATGGGCTGAAAGTTGGTAGGTTGATTGGAAATGGCTCGTGACATTGGACTCGGGGCACAGGCCCAGGATCATGGGATTTTAGCAAAATTCCTTCGTTTGGGCCTCCGAATAATTAATTTCCATATTAATTATATCAGGTTGAAGAAGTGCTAAACAGAAAAATAACAAAGAAAAACCGCACCATGGTCAATTTTGTCATTTGTCGTGACGGTGTTGGAATGGGCTGAAAGTTGGCAGGTTGATTGGTAACGGCCTGCGAAATCGGACTCGGGGCACAGACCCGGGATCACGGGATTTTTGCCAAATTCCTTTGTTTGGGCCGACGAATAATTAATTTCCTTATTAATTATGTCAGGTTGAAGAAGTACTGGAAAGAAAATTAACAAAGCAAAACCGCACCAGGGGCAATATTGTCATTCATCGGGACGGTGTCGTGATTGGAAACGGACCGTGAAATTGGACTCGGGGCATAGACCCGAGATCATGGGATTTTAGCCAAATTCCTTCGTTTGGGCCTCCAAATAATTAATTTCCGTATTAATTATGTCAGGTTGAAGAAGTGTTGGACAGAAAATTATCAAAGAAAAACTGCACCAGGGGAAATTTTGCCATTTGTCACGACGGTGTCCGAATGGGTCGAAATTTGGCTGGTTGATTGGAAACGGCCCTCAAAATTGGACTGGGGGCACAGACCCGGGATCACAGGATTTTAGCCAAATTCCTTCGTTTGGGCCTCCGAATAATTAATTTCCTTATTAATTATGTTAGGTTGAAGAAGTGTTGGATAGAAAATTAACAAGGCAAAATCGTACTAGGGGCAATCTTGCCATTTGTCGCGATGGTGTCAGAATGGGCTGAAATTTGGAAGGTTGATTGGAAACGGCCCGTAAAATTGGACTCAGGGCACAGACCCGGGATCACGGGATTTTAGCCAAATTCCTTCGTTTGGGCCTCCGGATAATTAATTTCCTTATTAATTATGTCAAGTTGAAGAAGTGCTGGACAGAAAATTAACAAAGCAAAACTGCACTAGGGGCAATATTGTCATTGGTTGCGACGGTGTCGAAATTGGCCGAAATTTGGCTGGTTGATCGGAAACGGCCCACGAAATTGGACTGGGGGCACAATCCCGGGATCACGGGATTTTAGCCAAATTCCCTCGTTTGGGCCTCCGAATAATTAATTTCCTTATTAATTATGTCAGGCTGAAGAAGTGCTGGACAGAAAATTAACATAGCAAAATCGCACTTGGGGCAATTTTGTCATTTGTGGCAACAGTGTCGGAATGGGCTGAAATTCGGCTGGTTGATTGGAAACGGCCTGCGAAATTGGACTCGGGGCAAAGACCTGGGATCACAGGACTTTAGCAAAATTCCTTCGTTTGGGCCTCCGAATAATTAATTTCCTTATTAACTATGTTAGGCTGAAGAAGTGATGGACAGAAAACTGACAAAGCAATACCGCACCAGGGGCAATTTTGTCATTTGTCGTGACGGTGTCGGAATTGGCCGAAATTTGGCAAGTTGATTGGAAACGGCCCGCGAAATTGGACTCTGGGCACAGACCCCAGATTAGGGGATTTTAGCAAAATTCCTTCGTTTGGGCCACCGAATAATCAATTTCCGTATTGATTATGTCAGGTTGAAGAAGTACTGGACAGAAAATTAACAGAGAAAAACCGCACCACGGGCAATTTTGTCATTTGCCGCGACGGTGTCGGAATGGGACGAAATTTGGCAGGTTGATTGAAACGGTGTGCGAAATTGGACTCGGGGCACAAACCCAGGATCACGGGATTTTAGCCAAATTCCTTCGTTTTCGCCTCCAAATAATTAATTTCCTTATTAATAATGTCAGGTTGCAGAAGTGATGGACAGAAAATTAACAAAGTAACACAGTACCAGGGTAATTTTGTCATTTGTCGTGACAGTGTAGGAATGGGCTGAAATTTGGCAAGTTGATTGGAAACGGCCCGTGAAATTGGACTCGGGGCACAGACTCGGGATCACAGGATTTTAGCCAAATTCCTTCAGTTGGGGCTCCAAATAATTAATTTCCGTACTAATTATGTCAGGTTGAAGAAGTGCTGGACAGAAAATTATCAAAGAAAAACCACACCAGGGGCAATTTTGTCATTTGCCGCGATGGTGTCAGAATGGGCCGAAATTTCCCAGGTTGATTGGAAACGGCCCGCGAAATTGGACTCTGGGCATAGACCTAGGATCACGGGATTTTAGCCAAATTCCTTCGTTTGGGTCTCCGGATAGTTAATTTCCTTATTAACTATGTCAGGTTGAAGAAGTGTTGGACAAAAAAAAAACAAAGCAAAACCGCAATAGGGGCAATATTGTCATTTATCACGACGGTGTCGGAATGGGCCGAAATTTGGCAAGTTTATTGGAAACGGACCGCGAAATTGGACTTAAGGCACGGACCCGGGATCACGGGATTTTAGCCGAATTCCTTCGTTTGGGCCCCCGAATAATTAATTTTCATATTAATTATGTTAGGTTGAAGAAGTGTTGGACAGAAAATTATCAAAGAAAAACCGCACCAAGGACAATTTTGTCATTTGACGCGACGATGTCGGAATGGGCCGAAATTTTGGCAGATTTATTGGAAACGGACCGCGAAATTGACTCGGGGCACAGACCTGGGGTCACGGGATTTTAGCCAAATTCCTTCGTTTGGGCCCTCAAATAATTGATTTCCGTATTAATTATGTCAGGTTGAAGAAGTGTTGGACAAAAAATTATCAAAGAAAAACTGCACCAAGGGCAATTTTGTCATTTAACGCGACGGTGTTGGAATGGGCCAAAATTTGGCTGGTTGATTGGAAACGGCCAGCGAAATTGGACTGGGGGCACAGTCCCGGGATCACAGGATTTTAGCCAAATTCCTTCGTTTGGGCCTCAGAATAATTAATTTTCTTATTAATTATGTCAAGTTGAAGAAGTACTGGACAGAAAATTAACATAGCAAAATCGCACTTGGGGCAATTTTGTCATTTGTCGCAACAGTGTTGGAATGGGCTGAAATTCGGCTGGTTGATTGGAAAAGGCTTGTGAAATTGGACTCGGGGCAAAGACTAGGGAGCACAAGATTTTAGCCAAATTCCTTCGTTTGGGCCTCCGAATAATTAATTTCCTTATTAACTAGGTTAGGCTGAAGAAGTGGTGGGCAGAAAATTGACAAAGCAAAACCGCACCAAGGGCAATTTTGTCATTTGTCGCGACGGCGTCGAAATGGGCCAAAATTAGGCAAGTTGATTGGAAACGGCCCGCGAAATCGGACTCTGGGCATAGACCCTGGATCAGGGGATTTTAGCAAAATTCCTTCGTTTGGGCCACCGAATAATTAATTTCCGTATTAACTATGTTAGGTTGAAGAAGTGCCGGACAGAAAATTAACAGAGAAAAACCGTACACGGGCAATTGTCATTTGTCGCGACGGTGTCGGAATGTGACGAAATTTGGCAGGTTGATTGAAACGGTCTGCGAAATTGGACTCGGGGAACATACCGGAGATCACAGGATTTTAGCCAAATTCCTTTGTTTGGGCCTCCAAATAATTAATTTCCTTATTAATAATGTCAGGTTGCAGAAGTGATGGACAGAAAATTAACAAAGTAGAACTGCACCAGGGTAATTTTGTCATTTGTCGCAACGGTGTTGGAATGGGCCGAAATTTGGCAGGTTGATTGGAAACGGCCCGTGAAATTGGACTCGGGCCACAGACTCGGGATCACGGGATTTTAGCCAAATTCCTTCGTTTGGGGCTCCGAATAATTAATTTTTATACTAATTATGTCAGGTTGAAGAAGGGCTGGACAGAAAATTATCAAAGAAAAACCACACCAGGGGCAATTTTGTCATTTGACGCGATGGTGTCAGAATGGGCCAAAATTTCGCAGGTTGTTTGGAAATGGCCCGCGAAATTGGACTCAGGGCATAGACCCGAGACCACGGGATTTTAGCTAAATTCCTTCGTTGGGGCCTTCGGATAATTAATTTCGTTATTAATTATGTCAGGTTGAAGAAGTGCTGGACAAAAAATAAACAAAGCAAAACCGCAACAGTGGCAATATTGCTTTTTGTCACGGCGGTGTCGGTATGGGCTGAAATTTGCCAGGTTTATTGGAAATGGACCGCGAAATTGGACTTGGGGCACAGACTAAGGATCACGGGATTTTAGCCAAATTCCTTCGTTTGGGCCCTCGAATAATTGATTTTCGTATTAATTATGTCAGGTTGAAGAAGTGTTGGATAGAAAATTATCAAAGAAAAACCGCACCAAGGGCAATTTTGTCATTTGACTCGACGGTGTCGGAATGGGCCAAAATTTTGGCAGGTTTATTGGAAATGGACCGCGAAATTGGACTCGGGGCACAAACCCGGGGTTACGGGATTTTAACCAAATACCTTCGTTTGGGCCCCTGAAAAATTGATTTCCGTATTAATTATGTCAAGTTGAAGAAGTGTTGGACAAAAAATTATCAAATAAAAACCGCACCAAGGGCAATTTTGTCATTTGACGCTACGGTGTCGGAATGGGCCGAAATTTGGCTGGTTGATTGGAAACGGCCCGCGAAATTAGACTGGGGGCACAGATTCGGGATCACGAGATTTTAGCCAAATTCCTTTGTTTTGGCTTTCGAATAATTAATTTCCTTATTAATTATGTCAGGTTGAAGAAGTGCTGGATAGAAAATTAACAAAGCAAAATCGCACCAGGGGCAATTTTGTCATTTGTCGGAACGGTGTCGGAATGGGCCGAAATTCGGTTGGTTGATTGGAAATGGCCCACGAAATTGGAATCGGGGCACAGACCCGGGATCACAGGATTTTAGCCAAAGTCCTTCGTTTGGGCCTCTGAATAATTAATTTCCTTATTAATTATGTCAGGCTGAAGAAGTGATGGACAGAAAATTAACAAAACAAAATCGAACCAGGGGCAATTTTGTCACTTGTCGCGACGGTGTTGGAATGGGCCGAAATTTGGCAGGTTGATTGGAAACAGCTCGCGAAATTGGACTCGGGGCACAGACCTAGGATCACGAGATTTTGGCCAAATTCCTTAGTTTGGGCCACTGAATAATTAATTTTCGTATTAATTATGTCATGTTGAAGAAGTGCTGGACAGAAAATTAATAGAGAAAAACTGTACCACGGGCAATTTCATCATTTGTCGCGATGGTGTCGTAAC
>NW_019266865.1:0-2132 GCF_002742605.1 Olea europaea var. sylvestris
TTGTTGGTTATGTTTATTAGGTTACGCGTACTCTGTATAGCGTGTTAGGGTTTGATTTTTGGGTTGAAGTTTTAAGAGATCATTAGATCAATGACTAGAACTTAGAATCTGGTTCTGTGCAATACTACTCTAAAAGGTTGATTGGTGCACATAGTGGATTGGACTGGTGGCTAAGCCTCCCAGGCTAATCTATTGTGGAATTACGTCAACATATTGGTGTTCTTGCGTTGATTTATTTTTTGCAGTTCATTTTTAGCTTATGTTTGCTGCAATATTACCGTTTTATAATCTGTTTTTTATTCGATTTGGGGATAAAAATCCCTACAATAATCATAAATATATCAAAAGTATACCATTATTTACGGGTGGGTTTTCAACTAAGATTTTAATGAATTTTAAAGGATTATAAACTCTAATGAATTATGTGGATTTGAATAGATTCTTACAAATTCCAAAAGAAACTCGTCAAATATGGTGAAAGTTCAAAAGATTTACTTATATGTATTTTTAAACTTAAAATCTATCAAAATCTTTTAAAATCATTCTATTAATGAAATCCTTATAAATTCATTAATTATTGAGGATATATAAATTTTAAAAAATTTCATTAAAATCTCAATTGAAACACCTAAATTTAGAATGACTTTTAGAATTCATCATAATCTCAATTGAAGATACCCCTTTAGAATCTCGTTGTTTTTACTAACCTTTGCTTTGGATTCCTCGAGAGATTGATTCAATGTGCAAATTAGTCCTACGATGCAAGAATCTATGTAAGTTTAGTGATAAGTAACTCAAAATAATCCAAACATAATTAAGAACAAAAAATTACTTAAAATTACTTCTATACGTAAACCAAACATTCTGATAGCTTTGCTTTTGCCATGATTGACAAGACTACTCGAGCGACCAATGAGGGCCATAATCCAGCATGATAGTAGATAGGGAATTTAGTCATAACAAAAAATCTGTATGTTTCTAATATAAAAATTAAGACAATAAATTTATCGTACAAGTAACATTCTATCAATTATTGGGATAATTGCTGTATCCGAATTAATCTTTTTAAAGACACCGTGCTTGTCTGGGTTCATTATAAATTACAAATAAAATTAAGTGATGAATGAATAAATAATAGTTAAAATAAAATTTGATTTTAACCTTTGGATTATAATTTTTATGCAAATTATAATGCTCGGCACATCACAAAATGAACTAACAATTATATGAGCCATCATGCACGCGTCAAGTAAGTGCGTGAGCACATTTGATTAAACACATACACATATTTGTATGTGCTTACAAGTATCGGAATTTTTTATTTTAAAAAATATGACCAATAATTAAAAGTAACTTTTTATACTTGGGTACCGTTTGATTCTCATTTTTATCAAAATACATTTTTTTCTTTTTTTTTTAACCATACATTCTTTATTAAAATAATATTATATGTAAATCAAAATTTTTTCTTTATTTTTAATTCACACATTCAACGTTAATCTACCATTCAAAAATTCATTTTTTTTCATAAAAATGAGTGTCAAACACCCTCTTAGCCAAACAAATCATCAACTCCCCTGTTTGGTCCTCATTAATTTTCATTTCATTACATTTTATTTTTTCTCTCCTATTTTCAATCACATAATTTTTCATAAAATAATATTACACGTAAATCGAAAATTTTACCTTCTTTTTCAACCACTTATTTAAAAAAAAAAAAACTAATCCACTCGTTAATTTTTCCACGAAATGGGGCCAAAATAGGAGACATGGTTTAATGCACATGAACAAATTATAGCAATGATGAGAATGTGTAATAGTATTGTCGAGTGGAAATCTTGAAATGGGTAGGCGATATAGGTATAATAATGAATGACTTACAAAACAATCAAGCCATAAATACATTAACTTTGATAGTTTCCTCGATATTATGTGAGTTGGCAAATTTTTTTACATTAATTTTAAAAATATATTTTTCAATCAATGGTCAAAATTTCTACACATATGACGGCGGTCATAACTATTGTCATCCAGCAGTACACAACAGACAACTATTTAACAAATTGGTTTTCTTTGAAAAAAATAGCAACAGATATATAAGGCAAAAATTGAAGGAGCCAATTAAATAATTT
>NW_019266865.1:10380-17426 GCF_002742605.1 Olea europaea var. sylvestris
GCATTTTATAAAGGATTGTTATAAGGAGAAGGGTAAGCTAAAGGTTAAGGGGAGAGATGATGTCAATGTGTTAGCATCTACTTCCAATATAGATGGTGTTGAGGTCTATATGATTACAAGTCCCGTTGCATACACTGCTGAATTAAATCTAACTGCTACTTCCCGCATGCATGAGTGGATACTTGACTCTGGTGCATCTTTTCATATGACGTTTGAAAAGAATTGGTTTTATAAATTGTATGAATCTAATGTTAGGTATGTTGTGCTGCGTGATAACTTTGCCTTTACTATTGCTGAAATTGGTAACATAAACGTAAAATTTGACACAGATTTTGTGTACACGTTAAAGGATGTTAGATATATTCCTGAATTGTCTAGGAATCTAATTTCAGTAGGGAGACTTGAAAAGGATGATTTCACCGGTAAAATTGGAAATGGTATGCTAAAAATGATCAAAGGTGCTTTAGTTTCCATTAAGGGAACTAAGAAAAACAATATTTATATTACTACTGGGGAAGTGATTAGAGATTTGAACTCCTCTATCTCTTCTGTCAAGATTGATTTCACACACACATGGCATAATAGACTTGCTCACGTAGGCATCAAGGGATTTAAGCTACTTAATGAAAAAGGTGCATTTGGTAATGACTGTGTGTCAGATTTGTTATTTTGTGATCATTGTGTGCTTAGTAAGCATCATAAAACTTCATTCTCAACGAGTGTTAATAGAGCTAAAGACATGCTTGAATATGTGCATTCTGATCTGTGGGGTCCTGCTAATAATCTCACATTGGGTGAGAATAGGTATTTCTTGTCTATTATCGATGACTATATTAGGAAAGTGTGGGTCTATCTATTGAAAGATAAATCTGAGACTTTTAATAGTTTTAATAACTGGAAGAGACAAGTGGAAAATCAAACTGGCAAGAAAATCAAAATTTTAAGAACAGATAATGACCTAGAATTCTGCAATACGGAATTTGATAGTATGTGTAAAGAAAACGGCATAACTAAATATAAGACCGTTCCTTACACTCCTCAGCAAAATGGGGTAGCGAAAAGGATGAATAGGACTATACTTGATAAAATACGTTGCATGATGTTAAGTTCTAGTGTTCCCAAGTCATTTTGGGGTGAGGCTGTTATGACTGCTTGTTATTTGATTAACCTGACTCCTTCTGCTGCATTGAATGGTGATTCTCCGCATGAGAGATGGTCGAGTAAACTGAGTGATTACTCGATGCTTAGAACTTTTGGCTGTACTACTTTTTCTCATCAGAGTGAGGGAAAGCTAGAACCTAGAGCTAGGAAGTGTGTCTTTCTAGGATATCCTGAGGGTGTTAAGGGTTCTAGGTTATGTGATAGAAGGTAAAAAGGGGTTAAGATCATCATAAGTAGGGATGTCACGTTTAACGAGAATGAGATGCTGTGTATTAAAGGAGAAACTGAACCTGAGAGTGAAACTGAACCAGGTGAAGAGAAAGACCCGTTTAAGGTGGAGTTAGGAAAGCTCAGTACACCTACCCCTACTACTTCTTATGAGGTAGAGACTCAAGCTCAAGAACCCGAGGTGGAGAATAGTAAAGAAATAGTGATAGAAGAGTAATATGAGGAAGACGAATTAGCTTTCGCCCATGCTAGTTATGAAAAACTAGCTGATAAAGAGCCAAAAACCTTTGAAGAGGCGATAGGCAGTGATCAATCTAATGAATGACTTAAAGCAATGAAAGAAGAGATGGGTTCTCTAGAAAAGAATCATACTTGGGAGCTAGTACCTATGCCTAAGAACAAATCGATTGTTGATTGCAATTGGGTCTTTAAGGTTAAGGAAGGTACTAGTAGCTTGGAACCCTTAATGTTTAAAGTTAGGTTAGTGGTTAAAGGTTACACACAGAAAGAGGGCGTTGATTATAATGAGATTTTCTCACCAGTTGTTAAGTACACCACTATTAAGGTCATGTTCGCATTGGTTGCACATTTTGACTGAGAACTTGAACAATTTAATGTTAAAACTGTCTCTTTACATGGTAAGTTTGATGAACAAATCTTCATGAATCAACCAAAAGGTTTTAAGGATAAGTCAAAACCTGATTATGTGTATTTTTTAAGAAGATCCTTGTATGGGTTAAAACAATCTCCTAGATAGTGGTACAAGAGATTTGATTCCTTTGTACTCACTATAGGGTTCCAAAGAAGTAAATTTGATCACTACTTGTATTTTCAACACAATGAGACTGATGATAATTATCTATTTTTGTTGCTCTATGTGGACAATATGCTCTTGATTGGATCATCCTCTAAGTGGATAAATAACATAAACGCAAAACTAAGTGATGAATTTGACATGAAAGACCTAGGCAAGGCTAAGAGAATCCTAGGCATGAAAATATAAAGAGATAGGTCAAATTCCGTTTTGTTCTTGCATCAATCTCCATACATATCTAAAGTATTGAAGAAATTTAATACGAGTGATTGCAAACCTGTCACGTTGCCTCTTGCTAATCATTTTGTTTTATCAAAGGAACAATCTCCTTGCAATGAGCGTGAAGTAGAATATATGAGTAAAGTGCCTTACTCTAATGTGATTGGTTCCATAATGTATTTGATGGTTTGCACTAGACCGGATTTAGGTTTTGCTATTAGTACTCTCAGTAGGTACATGGATAATCCGGGCCCTGAACATTGGGAAACGCTAAAGTGGCTAATAAAGTACTTGAAGGGTACAAGTGACGTATGTTTAAAGTTTATTGCTAATAAAGAAGGTATAAAATAAAATGGTTTTGTAGATGCTGATTATGCGGGAGATAGGGATGGTCGGAAATCCACATCGTCTTACGTGTTTACCTTATCTAATTCATGTGTTAGTTGGAAATTACAGTTACAACACATTGTTGCACTATCCACTACAGAATTAGAATATATTGCCACTACTGAAGCTATTAAAGAAGCTCTATGGTTTAGAGGCCTACTTCATGAACTATGTGTCTTGAATGATTATGTGGTAGTTTATTCTAATAGTCAATCATCTATACATTTGTGCAAGAACCCCGTTTTTCACTAGCGCACTAAACACATTGATATTATACTCCACTTCATTAGAGATATAGTATCTCAAGAGGTGGTAAGACTTGAAAATGTCCACACCCACTACAATCCTTCCGATATGGGGACGAAGGTACTGCCACTGGCAAAGTTTAGAAGTTGCAAGGAACTTCTAAACATTGATAGAGGTAAATGATTTTCAATTTTATTGATTTTCTATTAGAGGTATCACTAATGGGAGACATTTTCTTTTGCAGTTCCTTTGACACCAAGGTGGAGGTTGTTAGGCAATTTGTTGTCAAACGACCTCGCGGGCAATGATGTAACTTCGATTTTATTTATTATCAGTCGGCCTTGGCCATATGCTTGAATTATATGTCGACATTATCATCGAGACAACCCAACCTAATTTTCTATGGATTGTTAGAAGCAACCTATTTTAATAGTGTTGCACGTGGTCCGTCCCATTTACTTGGACAGTTATGGTATTCATTTGGAGTCCATTATCTTTGTGTTGAGCCTTGCTTGGACCACTAAGTTAACCTAACCTAACTTACCATTTTTGGCCACTCACTAGTCTATAACTTACGTCTCCTTCCACGCCTCCATATGAAGAACTCTCCATCTCTTTCTTTGATATTGATTCTCGACCTCTTTCTTTCAAACAACCTGTGTGGTTTTCTCTTGGGCTATATTGTTCATCTTGGCCGATTCTTTGTGAGTATAAATAGCAACTGTAGGTGGAAGAAAGAAAGTGAAAGTTGGGTGTTGTCTCAATCGTGGTTGTGTCGATATTTGGTGGAAACTGAGCTCGGTATCACCTTGGTTATTGTTGAAATTTCACCTCACAAGTGCAATATAATTAACAAGACTTTATTTTCCTTGCTTCTTTAATGCTATTCATGTAAGATTCTATCCAAATCACGCATTGAAATAGAATTCGAATTTTGAAGCTATAATATGAAATTGAATATTCTTTACAAATTCTAAGGTTTGGAGGATAGATCACAAGTGCTATGAGCATGTGCACGCGTTTAGATTAGATTTTTTCTTACACTCTTCAAACTATAGTGATAGCTCTCGATGAGACAACATATGCTAGATCTTCCCTTACACTCACCAAACTTAGCACCATCTCTAGATGGGGACAACCTAGGTTAGATCATTCTGTTATAGCACCGCCCCTTGAGGCAACGAACTTGCATTATAAAGTGCTCTCCTAGTGTGCGTTAACAATATATCGATTCACTTAATCTAAAAAGTTTAAATTGTTACATCCGACCAAATGTATATTATTTAAATAATATTTTCAAAATGGTCTGTCAATGTAGACGAGATTTATTTCTCATCAAAGCATAACAAGTGCGCAATTCATTTAAATGGATAACATGACCTTTGCTTGCCTGATACTATGTCGAACCAATTGATCTAAAAGCTCAAACTGTTATATCGAGTCAAATAAATATCATTTAAATATTATTTTCAACACAGTAAACGTAAAGGGAGCGGTGGTGAAATATGTTGACAGTGAAATCCTCAAGATATTGAAGTCAATAGAAGATAAATCAATAAAATAACAACTTAATTAAGTGGTTAGACGTCTTGCATGAACATAAATATTAAAGTCATTCATGCGCTGCAATCTAACTTGAATTAACATGTTGTTAGCAAGTTAATTGCATTAGAACATTAAAAAGTATTTGCGTGTCAAACTCCTATTTTAATAGATACATGTTTGATACGCAGTATTATACTATTTTGAATATGACAATGACGTGATTATAATTTTTTTTTTAATTGTTCAATACTATTTAATTTATTTTACCAAACGTGCTATAAATATACTATGTCCAAGCTTATTTGCACATTTGAACTTATTTGCTAAATCAAACAAATTAACAAAACCTCACTAAAATCACGCAAATAGTTGGATGTATTTCAAATTTAGCAATTTGTAAAGAATGAGAAAAAGGAAAATAGTCCCTAATTTGGTCGAGAAACAAATTTTCAGTAAAGAAAAAAAAAGTTATTAATTAGAGGGCTAAAATTTGTGACTGTGGTTTACAATATTCTTGAAGAGATATTGCCTAATACCAAATATATTTTATGTTCAAATTACATTATCAACTCTAATCTTCTTTCGTCAGAATTAAAAATACATCAGTAGTCACTGAATTTATGTTGTTGGTTTACTTTAGTCACCAATTTTTCTTCTATTTTTGTTTCCAAACGAGAAAGTTTTGCGTTTTAATCAAAATAAAAAAGTTAATTTCATGATGAAAAGTAAATAAAAAATGAAATTCGGATCTCATTCCTGTAAATTAGCCAAGGATGGAGTCCTCAACGAAGTCAAAAAATTGACTTTTACTTGTTCAATTCCTTTATTAAATCCATCAATGACCACCAATCTTCATAATTTAGTGTTATTATGGTTACTCAGTTTGATTTTATTTCATCATAGCTATCTAACTTTATACTTAGTGTCACTATAGTCAATCAATTTTATTTTATTTCATCATGACAACTCAATTTCATATAACGTCTCATCAAGGCAACTCAATTTCATATAACGTTTCGTCATGGCCACCAACCTTAATTTTAAAAGGGTTAAAATGGTAATTTTGCATTATGTATAAAAAATAAATCTTAGAAAAATATAATAAAATAAAAGCTTATTTTAAAAAGTTGCTCAAAAACAAAATAAAAACTCATTTTAAAAAAAGGTTACCTAAAAAAATAAAATAAAATTTTATTTTAAAAAAGTTAAAAATAAGATAAAATAAAATTTTATTTTTTAAAAAAGTTAAAATTTTTTATTTGTTTTTTAAAATTTATTATATATATATATAATGCAAAGTTACTATTTTATCCTTTTTAAAATTAGTGAAAAGAAGTTAGGTGGCCACGATGAAACGTTAAATGAAATTGGATGGCCATGGAGAAATAAAATCAAATTAACTAGTGATAGTGACACTATGTATAAATTTGGGTGATCATGGTAAAACAAAATCTACTTGGATGACTATAATAACACTAAGTTTAAAGTTGGATGACCATTAGTGAATTTAACCCAATAAATGAATTATAAGTATAGAGTTATAAATGCTAATAATTACATGATCCATTAATTTTTGGGGTTCAAAATAAATAAATTTTAAGTCTCAAGTAGTATTTGTGTTCTTACTATATCTACTTTTTAAAATACAATTTTTGAACATCACCAAACAAGTAATAAATAGAACATAAGTGTGACCGTAAATATGTAAAAGAAAAATAAAAATAAAATAAAAAAAATAAAAAATCATAATTGTAATATATGTACATAACAACAAACAATACACATACTGATATCGCTAATCACTAAAAAAAGTTTCCAAATTATTATTATTATTTTGTTTTTTGCCCTTTAACTCTTGTAGCATTCCCCCAACTTCTCAAAGCCCTTAACAGAGAGACAAAGCAAATGGAAAGACAAACATCCTAAAACCTTCTCCACAACTTCCCCAACATCGACTCCAACAACATCAATGACGGCGACATCAACATAGGTAAGTTATAATTTTGTTGTGCTCATGTGAAATTTTGAAATGTGTTCCATTATTTTCAAATCAATTTCCCTTATTTTTGTTTTATAAAGTTAATATTAAAGAACTTCCTGTTGAATTTTATGAAACTTTAAATATTAATAACATGAAAACCTAATTACTTTAATGCCAAGATCCTCCATGTCAAATCATCAAGAGAATTAATTAATGCGGAACATACCTTAATTCATTTTAATCTTGAATTTTGCCTCATTTGATTATTTATTTCTTGTTCTTAATTTTACTTCTTGATCCATAGTCATAATTCTTGAATTCCTTCTTCTTGATTCTTGAATGTGGGTTTTGGATCTTCCTCTATGTTTTCCCTTGTATTGTTGTGTGGATTGAGTGACATAATGAATAAAAATCACGTATGAATTGAGGATCATAATCATATATATAATTTTCATATGTATTTCG